>NW_006920993.1:21766-23311 GCF_000392275.1 Phaeoacremonium minimum UCRPA7
TATAAAAATATATTCTTAATTACTAGACTACTTTATATAAAACTATCTATATTTTTTTAAGACTATAATAACCTTAATATATAAAAATATATTTATTAAGAATCTAGTTTTATCAAAGTTATAAATATCATTATCAAGAAGCTTATATTTATTCTTTATATTTTATATAAATATAAACTATTTTTTAATTATATTTAAATCTTTATATAAAGCTCTTTAATAGTTAATTTAATATTGAAAATATATATTTATCTTAAAATATTATTATATAAAGTTTTCTATCTATTAAAGTCTAATATATTGTTTATTATATAACTTAAGGATATAATCAACTATATTTTATATATTATAAAACTATGATTAAAATCTTTATAAATCTAAGTTAAGAATATACTTAATTAGTATCTTCTCTTTTAATTTTGTCAATAACTTTAAATTAGAAAAGATATTATATTATAACTCTTTACTAGCATATTGATAATAGATAGTTTGATTAAAGACTTTATAAATCTTAGCTATACTTTATATAGATAGCTTAAGATTGTTTTAGAGAGCTTAGATAGCTAAAAGAAGCCTTACTTTATTTAAAGAAATAGCTATTTAAAATGATGGAGAAAAATAGTGTTAAAGTTAAAATTAATATAATATATGAAAAGTGTGGTGCTTGTTATGTTGTGGCACTCGTTATGTAAGTACGTTAGTCAAACTTTCTCTTACTTAAAACCTTACTAATCTTAAATATATTTAGGTAAAATATTTTAGAAGAGTTAGATTATTTAATAAAAGTAAATACTTTGACTTTTCTTTAAGATCCTTTAACTATACTTTCTTTATTATTATATACTTTCTAAGTTAAGAATATTGATAGTATTAGCTTAGACTATACTATTATAGATATCTTTTATTTTTAGTTTTTGAGGGTAAGTTTAAGTAGACTTAATTATCTAAGGGTAGGTAGATATATTGTCGAAATAATCTGTTTTTGATTGTTAGCTTTATTAGCAAAGGTTATAAATAGATAGTATAAAGTGATACTTTTGGCTTTTATAGCCCTAACTCTAACTTATCATCATTGACTGACATATGCTTAAGGTAAGCCTTAAGAGTGTTAGCTACTATTATTATATATTAAGCCAAAAGAAAGGAAGAGACAAAATCGAAGTTAACTTAATAGGCTAGGTAGATGTCCTTAAGTATCATCAATATATTCTATTATCGTTTCGTAAGGCTACCTTAGTATCATAAAGCATTTAAAATACTATAGATTGAAATTAAACTTATTATATAGCCTAAGGTTAGGCATTATAAAGGTAACCTACTTTATTTTAAGTAAAGTAGAATATAACATTCTTACACTTCCTTACGTTACTCTAGCCCACCCTCCTATTTTATAAAGATTTAAAGTAAGATGACTAATATATGTTTTCCTTAGGCTATATAGCTTTATACCTAATTTACAACATCTATCGCCAGCCGAAAGGTAAGATATTACTATATAATAGACTAAACACACTGTAACAAGCCAGATAGATAGTCTATTCAACT
>NW_006920993.1:23603-24580 GCF_000392275.1 Phaeoacremonium minimum UCRPA7
AAATATATTCTATTCTTTAACTATAGTCTTATGTGGGTGGTGATAGTAATTTGGGTGATTATTATATATATATAAGGCTGAAAGATGTTGAAGCTATTATATAGAGTTTATAACTTATGATAATATCCTTCTTCTTTCTCTTATATTGAATTGAATCAAAGCCTTAGTATTTTGAAAGTTTTGTTTAGATTCTTAAGTAGGCTTAGAGTATCTTACCTATTTAACTAAGAGTTTCCGTCCTTATTTTGTCTTCCTTTCTTTTAAAATATATTCAATCTTCTATTCCTCTTCTCTATTCTGACTAATCATTGCTAGAGACTGATAATCGTCTTTGGTTTATGATGGTAATAGGTTTATTACTGCTTTTTTAAGTAATGATATATAGAATATATTATATATTCTTGATAGTATATCTAGTCTATAGGAATATGTTTTAATTGCTTTAATAATTTTATATTTGATATTAAGCTAATCTAATTTCTTTAATATTTGGTTTATTTTAATATTTTATAGTTATAGCTATACTTTATCATCTGTTTGAAAGTGATTAGCCGGCTGTTGGTTCTTATTTGTTTATGATTTTTGTTATTCTTATATTATAGCTATTACTGCTTATACTGCTTTTATTACCTTTTAAATATATTTAACGAAAGTTTCTCTTTTTATTATAGGCAATTTGTCGTCTTTTTATAGTATCTTATTGACTATAATTAAGTTGATATTATAACTATATATGAAAAAAAATAAAGTAAGTTTTATAAAGGTTGTTATCTTATTATTTATTATTATTATAGCTATAAATAGATTTTTTTTTCAATTGTTTTATTTATAATTTATATAGATATATAAGTAGATTTTTAGTTTTTGGTTAGCTTTTTCTATAGCTTTATCTATCTTTAGATGATAGGCTATCGATAGTTATTGTTTTATTCTTAAGAGGTTATAAATTTGTTTTTATATAAAGCTAACAAATTATA
>NW_006920994.1:0-496 GCF_000392275.1 Phaeoacremonium minimum UCRPA7
ATCAATATATCATCGATATAAGCAGAGCAGAATTCGTCTAGATACTTTCGAAGAATGTGATTGATATATCGTTAAAATGTAGCAGGTGTACCTATCAACCTAAATGGTGTGACAAGCCATTCATAAAGGCTATAGTGTGTCCTAAATATAGTCTTTCATTTATCTCCATCTTTGACTCTAATCTTATAGAAGGCTATAATCATGTTAAGCTTCGTTAGCCATTTGGTTTTTGATAATGACCTTAGCGTTTCTATGATCAGCGGCAGGGGATATCGATCTTTCCTTATAATGGCATTCAAACTCCTATAGTTTATATAGAATCGTAGTCCACCACCCAGCTTATATACAAAAAGCATAGGTGCTGACGTAGGCGAATTGTTAGCATGAATGAACTATTTGTTGAGTAGTTTAGTCAGCGTTTTCCTAAAGACTAGTAATTCTTCACAAGACATACTATATAATGGCCCCTATAGGACAACCTTTTCCTATCCTTTAT
>NW_006920995.1:0-398 GCF_000392275.1 Phaeoacremonium minimum UCRPA7
AAGTCTTTATCCTATAAATTATGAAAGGATATTCATAATGATCTTATTAATAAAGATCATCTAGATGAGTCAAAAAGACGAGAAATGATTGAAAGAACTAAGATGATAAATAAATCAAACAATACTAATTCAAAATACTAGGGAAAAAAAGTCAAGGTTTAACGTGCAAGTTATGAAACTATAAAGACAGATGTAAAAAGATATAAGATCTGAAATAGTGAATATTATTATAAGAATATACCTAAGACTTAGTTAATATATATAAGTATTACTTGCAACTCTTAAGTTTAAAGGTTATATTCTTTTATATAAGACTTTAAACGTATTTTATAAATACAAGGAAAAGTAATAAAAATATTAGCGATGCTAGTGCAATTACGGTCAACAAGTTCCTCACT
>NW_006920996.1:0-213 GCF_000392275.1 Phaeoacremonium minimum UCRPA7
TAAAAAAGATCGCCGCTTTCCACCAGAATGGAAGATGACTGTCTCTATGTCTGAGTGTGGAATTGATGACTATCATCGATTACAATGGAGAGATAGAATTTGGTTACCCGAAAATGAACCTCTACAGACAACACTAATCCAAAAGATCCACGATTCTACGTTGACTGATCATCCTAAGCGTAATCAGTTACAAAATATGCTGGGGAGACAATT
>NW_006920997.1:0-216 GCF_000392275.1 Phaeoacremonium minimum UCRPA7
TATTAAAGTAATATCGAATGGTTGATTCTAGAATGATAAGATAGTAGTTGATTAGCCTTATTTTTATTGAATATTTTTATATATTCTTTATATTAGAATGATAGTTTTGTTTTAAGATTTTTCTTTTTCTTTACTAACAATACTTTTTTAATGTTAGCTATATTAGCAGAGAATATTCTAACTTTCTTCTTTTTGATTTTTCTTTTTCTTTTTTTT
>NW_006920997.1:476-2110 GCF_000392275.1 Phaeoacremonium minimum UCRPA7
AGTATATAAGTCTTAAGGTATGATTATAATATATAGTAAGCTAAGTCGTTAAAATGCTTAATCAAATATAGTAGTATAGCTTAAACATCTAAAATCAACAAAGGCTTTAACAAAATAAAGTTTATTTAATCTTAGATTGATCTAAAATAAATTACTATCTATTTTATACTTTATAACCTCTTACTTTTCCTTAGCTTTCCTTTAATACTCTCTTTTACAACTTTAAGTGAAAGCTACTCTTTTTCTAAATCTTCTGTTTGCTGATTAAAGTTAAGATTGTCTTCTTCTAGCTTTAGGCTATATTAAACTATATGTTGATTGACTTTGATAGTTAGATTATAAGTAAGAAGGTAAGAGTAAACAACCTTTTTATAGGTAGAGTTTCTATATCGAAAACAATGATTTTTTCGAAGCTTCTTACTAATCTTCTTAAGAAAGATCTATCTTACTTAAATAGTCTTTTCTAAAGAAGGTTTTGTCATCTAAACTATAACTTAAAGATAATTAGATGGTTCTTAATCTATTTAGTTAAGAGAATTCTTAGTTGTTATTATAATAGTAGTCTTTTATAAGCCTTACTATATAGAATCTCTTATAGTTTTATATCTTCTTATAGATATATTTAGTTCGTCTATTTTAGATTTTATCTACTGTAGGATTCGAACGAAATCGCTATATAGAGTGGGTAGGTTTAGGAGATAGACTAAAGCTATCTTCAATCGTTTATTTAGTATCCTTTCTAAGTAGTTGACCTAAATAGTATTATGTCAATTTCCTTCTTTACTGTTAGCTAATTCCTTCTTAAATTTTGGTAGGAATATAGTAAAGCTTTTATTTTCTTACTGTTTTAAATCTTTTAATCGATCGATTGTTTAGGCTTATATATTTGAGTTTTTATAATATTTGTAAAGGTATTCTAGATATTAATTAGGATTATAAGCTTTATCTAAACCTTCTTTCTTAACAAAAGCTACTATCATATTTTATAGGAGTTTTCCTAACCTTAAATAAATGTAAGCAAACTAGTCTTAAGTATTTTTAATAGCTATTTTATCTACCTTCAATTTATTCTTTATTTCTCTAAACTATGTTTAAAAGACATTTTATATACCTTCAAATTTCGGTAGGTTAGAGAGAGTGGCTTTCTTCTTTCTTAGTTTAAAGATTAGGCTTTTATTAGATGGTATACTTATAGTACTCCTTATTTTAGTCTGTCTTTCGACTTTTAGTTATCGAATTCTTTTTCTAAACTGACTGATTAGCTTTACTGCTATATTTTGTATGGTTCCTTTGGTAGGAAACTCTTCTATATTATAGTCATTTATAATTTAATGAATATTTAGATATTGTCTTATTTATAGAGTTTGTATAATTATCTGTTACTTAGTCTCTTTCGTATGATCGTTCTAACTAACTGACTAACTAACTAACTGACTAAAATACTACTTTATAATGAGTGGTAGCTTCGTTCGAACCTACTATTATCTGACAGCAGTCGTTGACGTTCTTTTAATAGTATAGCTTAAATGAATGCTTATACTCTTATACTTAATCAGTATAGATTTATATAACTAGGTCTAAAAAAGAGTTAAATTATAATATAATAAGCTAAATAGATAGTTTATTCAACTAGC
>NW_006920997.1:2362-14233 GCF_000392275.1 Phaeoacremonium minimum UCRPA7
TAGGCTATTTCTCTAAAGCCTGATTAGCTTTCAAATACATTCCATTCTTTGACTACGGTCTTGTATAGGTGGTGGTAGTGATTTGGATGATTGCTATATATATGTAAGGCTGAAAGGTGCTAAAGCCATCATATAGGGTTTACAACCTATGATACTAAAGCTTTATAGATTGCTATAATATACTCTTCTACTAGCATAAAAAAGTAAATTATAGTATTAATATATACTATACTATCATTATACTATTAGACTTTATTTAAAGGTTGATTATATAACTTTTCTTCTTTTTTTTATATTATATTAGACTTTTTACTTTATAGCTATTATATAGTATAGTATATCTTATATTATGTTTATTATATTATATTATATTATATTATACGATTAAAGCCTCTATTATTATAGTAGTAGATATAGCATCTTGATTTTATAGCTAATTTTAACTTTATATTTATAAAATAATCTAAAGCTGACACTTATAAGGTTTTTTTTATCTTAAGGTTATTTCTATCTTTAAAGTTAGGATTATCTTTTATATACTTCTCCTTTCCTTCTCCTTCTAACCATCCTAACTAAACTATACTAAAATCCATACCTAACCTTCAACCACCTACAACTCTACCACCACGCCTCTATAGCTTTAGTGCTTTTATATCTGTTTGTCATACTATTATCCTCTCTTCCCTAATCTGATTTATAGCCGTTTTATCGTACGAGAACCTAGGAATATCTACCCCCTATTTTTGAGAGGATATCTACCCTCCTATCTTTTCCGCCTAGTCTGTACGTCCCACCTAAGCGGGGGGGGATACGCTGCCAGCGTATGCTATGGTATGGCGGCCAGGCTTATCTTTAGAATATCAAATACTTACTATAATTATATATTTTGTATATTTACTATATTTTGTTATTTTCTATATTTGTTTACTATATAGCTATAACTTTTGCTAGACTTTCTTTGTTTACTAAAAGTTAGTCATTAAAGTCAAAGATTTCTTTAGCTTTCTTTATAAAGCCTTCTTGCTGACAGTATTATAGTATATTTAAAATCTTACTTTTGTTAGAAAATACTATTAGGAAATTTTCTCTTACCTACCGCTTAAGACCTTTATTAGCAAATATATTATAAAGCTTTTATATATATTATAAGTTTATCTAACGATTTTGTCTAAGATTCTACTAAAAAGTAAGAATATTAATTAATATTTATATTATTATAATCTAATAAGGCTATACTTATTTATAGATAAAATTTATATCTTTAAAATATCTTCTTTTTACTATTCTTTTAGTTAGGATATTCTTAAGATCCTTCTATTTAAACTTTATTTTATATATATACTTTTCAACTTTATCATTGATTTAATCTAAAGATTTTATTTTTATATTAGCTATCATTATATATTAATATTAATGATTTACGTTAGACTATATTTAGATAATAGATTTAGTTGATAATAAATGATAATATTAATAATAAAAATAATAAAATTATTTCCTTTAAATATAATTTACTAAGATAAAGTATTAGTTTCAAACATACTGACAATTAGCGCTTCTGCTAAAGAGAGTAGAAGGTAAAGGCTATAACTATAAGAGTTGTTTTACTAAGCTAAATATAACTTAGTAAGGTAGGTTAGTAAACAAAGTGATCTTACATTAATAATCTATACTTAAGAGTTTCTTTCTCTTTTCTTTATTTTTTTATTCTTTTATCATTAATAGTATACTTTAAGCAGTCAATATTAATATCTATATTTTGATATCTTAAATAAAGATAATACTTACTTAAGCATTAGAAATAGTATAAATCTAACTATATTATAAGATATATCTTAAATAAAGATCTTAGCATTAATAATATACTGTTTGCTAAGTAGACTAGTTTGAATTTATAGAGGTAAATGACTGAAGGACTAGTCTCTATAGGTTCTCTATATGGTTAAAATAGTAGGTTGATCTTTGACCCTTAGGTTATAAGATTTTATAACCTGGGAGTCAATCTTATAACCTGAGGGTCAATAAATCTTGTAACCTGAGGGTCAATCTATAACCTAGGGGTCAACACCCTACATAGCAACTCTTAGCCTTAACCCTACACTAAATGACAAGTTTAGCCCTTACTATTGCCTCAATCTTCGTCATTAAGTAGCCCTAAGGCGAGATTCCCATCAGCTTTGATAGCCTTACTACTATCGTCGAAGGAGGCATTCGCCAAAGTAGGATCTATGTAACGATGTGCTATACCGCTACGCTAGGTGGCAAAAGGTAGGCATTGAATGCAACGATTGCAGTCAATGTAGCACAATAGTAGGCCTTATAAGGGTAACTCTCTTACAATCTAGGCATAATCTACTATCAATACTGCCTCCAAAATCACCAATAATAGTACCGTCAAAGGGCCCAATCCACTTCTTTCTAATATTATAAACGACGTTCTTTATAACGTACCAAAAACATATTTGATACTTCACAATATCCAGAAAAACACACGTTACAGCATTTTTGAAAACTTTATCGAAATCGCTAAGAATAACGTATGGAAACACAATATTCTCTAAAAATAGTAGGCCTTTCACCTACTCCAAAATCCAACAAAATGAAGCCTCATTCTCACTGGAAAAAAAAGCAAAAAATACGGAAAAATTGATACTAACAAAGATAATACTAATAACCTGACAGAAAGGTAAGTTAAAGCGATTTATTTTATAGATATTATCAAAGGCAAAGACCTTAAGATTAAGACATAATTGATTAAGATCCTACTTATATAACCAAAAAACACATATAATCCATAATTTCTCATCATCTAGCGTTTCACGTTAAATTTAAAGATAACGAACGGTTGACGATAACCTCAATTCTGCCAAAAACAGCTAGGTTAGTATCTGGCCACCGCCAGCCTCAACGCATATCTTCTAAAGCTCGTTACCGACGTCTTTTACGCAGATCTCAAGGTGAGGAAAGGTCTTTTGCAAGCTGGAGGCGATATTGTAGTAGGTCTGCTTAGGATCATCAGCCAGGACCTTGATCTGCTTGCGAATAGCCTCATCTCGTTAGCGACGGTAGTTAGCCAGTAGTTAAGATACTTCCATAGAAGAAAGGCGATGATTATAAGTAGCCTCAATTATTTTAATTGACGCTATAGCCATAGTATGTGAAAAATAAGCCTATGCCTTGAAAGGGCACTCACAGTACCATAAGGTACGTTTTGGCTCCTTGTCAGCCTTCGCCTTCGATTTGAGGGTATTACGACTATATTAGACTCGATTATCTGAAAAACAGCATACTAAATCGAAGGCACAAATCACCTTCGGTAGGCTAGGGTAGTGGTTAGTCTGTCTCTTCGAAATAGCGAAGCTGTCGGCTTCAGTGGCTGTCTAAATAGCCTCAACAGCCATCGTAAGGTCAGGCCACGTCCCTATGAGACTGTCGATAGCTGACGACGATATATCGATGGGAATAGCTTCATCTGACGATAGCGACGGCAACGACGGACTGTCGTCGATGAGGATATTGTCAAGCGACGGAAACGACGGCGGCAAGGCCATATTACGTTGGCGATAGCTTCAAAGATAGGTAAGTAGGTGGTATTTGGAGATAGCCTCAATTTGCAATATTGACGGATTTGACGGATTTCCGTAGGTATAGAGACACGTTTGACGCATTTAGTATCGAAATATACTGTTTTCGAAGCTGCATGGATTCCCTGCAAAAATAAGCGGAGATTCGATGATCGTTACTGGAAACGGCATAATGTGCGTTTTTTCAGCAATCGAGTGCGTGCATTAAGCAAAGCTCGTGTTGGTAGGAGAATAAGATGATAGTGCGGTCGATCAATCGAGGGATTAATCCTGCCATACTAAATTAAAAAGTAAGACAAAGGATATATCATAACGGTGAGGATCGCCACTTTTTACAGCAGCCCAACAGAATGCAGATTGAGAAGATGGAGACTATGTACAGCCGTGATCTAGATAATCATATGAAAGCGATTCAGGATCGCACTTAGTCTGGCATAGGTAGATTATTCAACCCTGTCTGGCTGGCTGCGGAACTGCATGTACGAAAATCCCGATTAGAGGCGGAGTATCTGGAGCCTTCTCCACACGAACGATGAGGGGAGGGAAATGGCAAAGTCTCACCGACCCCTTGATTCAGACTGCATAAGCAGGTCCTTACTGGTATAGATCTACAGGAGCCACACCTCAAAAAGCGAGGGCAGTCTGGTATCATTCGTGTTGATGAAAAATCCCTCATAGTTGTGCCACCGAATAGAAAGCCTCAAGCCTGATAGAGACCACATATCATCGAACTGTGTACTCCACTCTTGCTGAATGACTGGTTAGTAAGCCAAATGACTAGCATCTCAGGCTTGGCCGCCGGGTCTCGTTGTCCCAAACAGGGGCGTTGGGCATCTTGTCAGAGAACATGCCTCTTTCGCTCATGTGTACAACCCCCCATGCCATGATCAGATCGCCGGAACAGACGTCTTACCGGTCTATGGTTAGCCAAGCACGGGCGTAGGAAGTAACTCCTGTACAGTATACAGACATTCATGGATCCCATGAGAGCTTCAACATGAGTAGTAGCTTGTAACATAGACTTGCTTCTATATCACCCAATATCCCTCCCACATAATACATACCGCGCCGATTTCCGTCGGGCTATGCACGTTGAGGTCTCCGTAAGATGTACCGCATGCCAGCCGATGACTTGATGAAGGGAGGCCTCAAGGAGAAGATAAAACATTATAGCTAATTGCTAGTCTTTTTTCCATACTGTTACTCCTCTAACATATGATATCTAGTCTCTGTGGCTTCACATGGAACGAGGTGGGGCCGTTATAGACTTCTGCGCCATTATACGTAGAAAGATCACCATTCGGGAACTCATAATCCCCAGCTTCACGAGCTACATCCTTCGCGTCCAAATCCAAAATGCCTAAGTCAAGCACGAGAGAGGGCGGCGGGGGCTCCGGGTTTACATCCGAATAACACCATCGTACGCGTTGAATGATGGTTAGGAATCGACTTGATTCGCATTGCTGGAAATTACCGCCCTCGGGAAAGGCGCTTTGCGACCAAGCAGTACCATGACAGGCCGTAGAGGGTCCGCTGGGTGATTTTGTGAGGTTAAAAGACCAACTATATAACAGTGTTGTTAGCAATAGACATGTTTACGGTAATGTTGAATTCAGAAATAACCTACTTGCAGCCTTCATCACTGCTGCATGCTGCTACAAAGTCTGTCACGTCGTAACCTTCGGGCTCGGTGTCTTGACGCTTCTCCCGGGCCACAGAGAGCGCGACAAAGCAGGCCACGGCGGTAATTGGCGAGATCTTCATTTGTTCGTGATGTTTGATGGATGGTAGTGCGGGTTGCAAATTTGACTGCGAGCTTGTCTCTTGGTACAAAAGGCAAAAGCAATGGCTTTCTACATAACCAAGAAGAGTATATAATTGGGAGTTTGGAAATCTCTTATTTAATAGTCCCAAAGGATCGAAGCGCTTCAATAAGGGGTAATACCCGAAATTAAGATAGCTGAGTCCGACTTCGTGATTCCGAGGCGAAGGTGGGTCAAGCCGAATTTGGCCACCTAAACATCCCTTGTGCCAAGTGAATGGCTATTAGGCATCTGTCCGTCTTCAATTCTTGATTCTTGATTCTTGTAGAAGCCGCTGTTTGCGAAGCTGCATTATAAAACAGTGAACGCTCTTTGCTAGTACTGGGTTTCTGAAGCCCAGCACGCCAAGTCTAGAAAGGGGGTCAGTTAAGTCGACGCTTGTAGTTGTAGGACTCATATCCATGAGCACGGCGTGGTAGGGTGAGCTTCATATCTACTTTGCGATTGGCCTTAAAAGGCTAGAGCATACAATTTCTTGGACCTCCTTGGTAAAAGGCTACCAACCTCTCTCTCATCATTATAATCTGGAATCTATCGTATATACTTCTTCCTCTTTGCAGGAAGCCGATATATGTTGGTCGGCCTTGACCTTTTTGTTATCCACTTTCACTCCAAATAGGTCTCTATTCGTCAACTGCTCCACCTTCGTGTGTGAAGTTTTGTAACCCTTCCAGAAACCATCCTCCGGCGCCTTTTTTTCCTCAACGAACCAGTCGATGCCGAGTAGCGCGCCTTTTTGCGCAATTGTGTTCGCCTTTCTGCCTATGCTCTCCATATATGCTTCGATGGCCCTTGAAGCCCAATACATAGACGATGACGGCAGCGCTGGGGCAGAGTCGTCTTCGTCGCCCTTCCTTTTAACCATTTGAGACCAGGTCTCCTTCGGCTTTGCATCTCTCTTCTACCTTTCAACTTTAGTCAGGCGGGCAGATGTCTCCTTGAAAACGGTATGATCGGATGCGGTGCTAAGAATACCCTTTCTCTTTCGGTGAAGCTGGGCAAGGACTTGCAAACGGTTGATGTTTTTGGGCAGTTCGTTCCCGAGCAAGTTGAGCCACTTATCGTAGTCGTAAATTGTGGCGTTGCCGGGCTGAGTTTCGCCAACCGATGGTTGATCGCCGTCGGACAGTTCTTCCATGGCTAGTTGGTCCTCGGCAAAGGGTTCCTCAGCTTCTGGGTGATCGTTCGATGACGAGGCGGGAGGTGCGCTTGCTTTGAAGTCTGCTTCAAGAGCTGCGATCTCCCCTTCGTGATTGTGGAAGTCGCTGAGAAGAGGAGCCAGGCCATAACGTGGCGAAACACCGATAAATCTTCGGCCAATATCGAACGACTCAGCAGGAGATATGTCTTCAGCAGGTTTAATCGCGAAACGACAAGTATCAATGTCTCCAAGGAAGCTGCCTAGCCACGCCTTGATGCCTTCGATAATCGAGGCTTTTGCTGGGTGTTCCTCGAAGATGCGAAGATACTTGTCGAGTTTGGGCGGGACGTGAAACTTCCAGATGGTGCAGTCGTAGTAGTCACGCCAGAGTTCTAGGTTAAACAGCTTACGAAACAAAAAAGTTTCGTCGGCGATTGCTGCAATATACTTGCAACGTTCAGAGGTGAACGAGATAGGTTGGTTTGTCTTGGCGTCAAGATAGATCTTGTACTTGGTCGTCGGTCCGACGTATTCTGATGACGCAGGGCCTTCTCTATTCTATGCGTCGACGAAGGCAATACCTACTAGATTTGAGGTGGGCTGGAATTTTCGGCTGTTAAGATTAGCGAGTAAGTAGCTGTGTCGTGTTTTTTCTCGTCTGTTCCCTAAATTAGGCGTAGGGCGTGACTGCAATTCGGACAGTCTGTCTTCAATCCCTTCACCCAGAAAGAAGACAATTCCCGTTTGTAAGGCGACCGGCTCGCCCAAAGCCCGGGTAACCTCTGCCTCCGCGGCCTGTGTGACGGCCTTCGGAGGAAGAAACCGATGCACCGAAAAATGAAAGCAGCCGAAAATCTTTTCAAAATCCAGCAGATGTCGATATTGGCTCTCAAGAGGATGAATAGAAGCCGAATCCAGATAGCAATACCAGGGATAGGAAGAAGATAGCGGGCGGTTGCCTTCGTCTAGGATAATATCAATCATAGAGAGAGTCGGGGAGTCGGCAGAAGATTGTTTATCCGCGAGCAGACGCTGGGTATTTCGCTTCTCGTGCTTTGCTTCTATAGCAACGGGTGCCGATGTTTCTTAGCGAAGAAGTCGTTGCAGCACAATCTCTTCTTCCTCGAATTCCCGGGTCTCTCCCGAAAAAAGTAATCCGTATCGCGGAGAAAAGTCGATATGCTGGAAGTCTAGCTCCTGCCCGTCAATGTGTGCCTTGCAAATCTTGTCCTGGATTCGCTTAGCATCGGACACGATGTCTGAAAACCACTGTCTAGCACCTTCCCCGACGGTTATTGTTATTTTGTCTCTGTCGAAATCGTCGTCGTCGTCGAAATCGAATAAGAGGTGTCTCTCCTTCTTGTGTAAATCCCTATGAAGAGCTGGGGGAAGATGAAACTTGTAGATATCATAATCCTCGTCCTCGATCCACAGTTCTAGCCCTGAAGAATTTGGAGTAGGGATAGCTTTCGTCTTGAATAGCCGCGAGGTATTTGTAGCGACGATTGAATGATGTAATAGGACGGTTTGACTTTCCGTCTAGGATTATTTGCAGACGCGGTGCTGCCAGATCTTTGTCATTCAACTTCGGGTCGGCAGGAGCGGCATTGAGAAGTTTCCGAACTTCCAGATTCAGGTTCAAGTTGCGAGGAATATAAGGACCCTGGTGAGATTGTTTGGGGGTTCGGCTGAGAACTAGTTTATCGGTTTGGCCAAACTCACCGCGGATGCCAAGGCGATCGTACCGGTATTGCTGCTGTGAGCCGAAAATCTTCAAGAATTTCAGGATCCCGTCTGCGAGAGTAGTAGTAGATCACTTGTCGCGAGAATATCCGCCTCCACGAACTGCCTGACGTTTTCTGGTACTAGCAGATAGTGTACTGACAAAGGAAAGCAATCGAAAATCTTTTGGGTGGCAATCGCACCGCCCCTCCTTGCCGAAATAGGGCTACGCTCAGCTTCAAGAAGCTGTTGCCAGAGGGGGTGAGCCCGAACAACTGGGCGATTGTCGAGGTCTAAGATCACGGTGAACATCCAGAAACTGCGGGTATGGTGCAGAGTGTTGGTGGGAATTGGACCTTGTGTATAAGGATTTTAATTATTGAGAACGAGAGCAAGTGCCACTAAATGTAGCACAAATTAAGGTTACGCAATACGGAGAGGAAGGTTCGCTTATATAAAAGCATCGAGATGTGTAGAAAGGAAGGCGCGCTCGTAATCATCTCGCTGCAATTATTGCTGCAGGTGTCCGAAATAGTATTGATGTGGATCAATTTCTGACTTGATTTACTTACGGGGACTCGAGATATGATATAAGAGGATCGGAACCCTAGCACGAGGCCATCGGGTCTCCTTCTGGGGCGTTCGCTTGCTTCCATTAATGTAGATGGCAACAACGCCATCGTCCTCCACCACCCACGCGCCCTCCACACCCTCGCGCAGCAGGTCGGCAAGAGCAGACCGAGACGCACCCCAAGATGTCGTGGAAGAAGTGCAGCAGCGGCGGCTCGTGCACGACGACCAACGCCGAGGTCGTCATCGACGCCAACTGGCGCTGGCTGCACGGCACCTCGGACACCACCAACCACACTCTCCAAATAAGAACTCACTCTCCAACTAGCATTACTCATGCCTGTCGGAAGAGAAGTATGAAGGCATGCGCGGCAAACAGTATGGCTTTACGGAGCATTGCGAATAACACTCTATATCAACGCGCAAGGCTATGTTATTGTATTGTATCTACTGTCGAAACTTTATTCACAGTAGATGAGCCAAGACTCTCAAAAAGCGGGAAGCAGAGCTACACTACACCCAAGCAATGTCAGCACCTACTTAAGGATTGTTCCCCCCCCAGGGGTAGAAGCAAAGCCACCCCACCCATTCAGAATATCTCCACCTACCGAGGGATTCTGCCCCCAGAGGCAGAAAGGTTTATGCTATAGCACCTATTACACTGAATCTTCCTCACACTATCTCCATATACCTAATGTTATCATTAATGTTAGCTTACCTTATCGTATTTCTACCTCTAGGGGAAAGCTTTTGCTCTTTTATATATTGGGCAAATAAACTAAGCAGAGATTGACATAGAGTAAACCAATCAATCCTGCCCTTAGGGGCAGAAACTTGACAGTGAGACCTAGTCCTAACCCCAAGGCCCAAACACGTTTTTGCCCTAGTAATTCCTCGTCGGACAAGACTGACTGGGTTCTGAGTGCCCTGTTTCAATCAGGCGCTCTTCGTGTAATTGCTTATGCCGAGCAATCTAGCTGATATTTAGGAGGTACCGTTGTTTAGTTATACTACCACATACTGATACTGTGATCGAAAATGTTCTATATGCTAATGGGCCGCCTCTTGAGTCGACGCCCGAACGGTGCATCACATGGCACCCAGCCTCCCGTTTTCAATCTACTCAACTTTGGGAGACGACGATAAAATCACGTGATTTGCCCGGCGGTTATTAGTCCTCTGCGGTTATATGTCTCGTTTGGGTTAGCGTATCTGTATGCATATGTTATCAATCGACTACAACTTGGCATTACATATTTAACATTGTCTTGTCCATTTCAAATTGAATACCGCATACGCCCCAAAAAGGGCCGCGACCAAAAATGACTTCAATGTGGGGCTCAATCATGCGCACAACGTCGTTGCCTGCGGATCTGACTTGGGAATCTGGTCTGGTCTCTGTTTGCTTATTGATGATTTTCCGCTTTGTCTTGTATCCGTTATTTCTCTCACCTTTGAGCAAAGTTCCAGGGCCGAAACTCGCCGCACTCACCTCGCTGTACATAGATCGTCGCTATTGGGATGAAAGCGCCATCCCATTCATTAAATCACTCCATGACGAGTATGGTCCGATTGTTAGAGTTGGGCCAAATGAGGTGGTCGTCAACGATCCTAAGCAGTTGGCTCCAGTTTACGGCGTACGATCAACATTCCCGAAGCCTAGCACTTCTGTTTTATTTCAGAATTATGGTTATCCAAACACATTTTCGTCGGTCAGCCACGGAGAGCATAAACAGCGGAGGAAGCAGGTTTCGAAGGTCTACACCATGAATGCACTTCTGAATAACGCTCCGCTTATGAGTTTCCTGGCCCGCGGGCTACAGAAGTTTTCAAAGCAAATCGAAAACAATGAAGAAAAGCCCACGGATGTCTATACACTATCCGGCTTCTTTGCTTTGGATAATGTATCTTTCTTCGTTTACGGCGAGAGCTTCGACTGCCTTGATGGACGGAATATTCAGGCCACAGAGGACATTAGATGCCAGGCAATTGCCTCCGGTGCCATTGTTCGTTTTTACTCACTAGTTAAATGCGCCCTCGCGGTTTGGCCCAGTGTCTTGCTACCCAATTTCATGTGGAACGCAATTTTGGGCGGTGTATCTCTCGCAAAAACGAACGAGATGCATATTGACCGCGTGAACGCCTCCGATACAACAGCACCTAGGAACACGGCACTGGGATGCTTGCAGTCTCAAGCTGAGTATGGAAAGTCTCTCACAGCCGGCCATGTAAAAAGCGAATGCTTTGATCATATCCTAGCAGGTAAATATGACGTACTCAACAGAAATAGCCTGTCGATAGCTCACAGCCAATATTACAGGAGCCGATTCAACCGCTGCTGCTATCACATATGCTCTGTACACTGTCGCCGATCCCAACAACTACAAGTATCAAGAGGCACTTCGCCAAGATATATCTCAAATGCATAGCCCTTGGATTTGAAAGCTGTCTGCAATCTACCTAGTCTGGATTTGTTCGTTCTCGAGTCACTTCGAATACATAGTCCAGCTCCGGGCAGCTTGCAGCAGCGCATGACTCCTACTGGCGGCCAAACGCAACTTACTATTCAGGGTAGAAAGTGGACGTTGCCACCCAGTACCATGATTGGTATACAGTCTTACTCTCTGCATCGTAATATGTCGGTTTTTGGCCCCGATCCTGAAGTCTTTCGGCCTGAGCGCTGGCAAACTTCGGATATTGCACAACTCCAGGCGATGAAAGAAGCATGGATTCCTTTTGGTAGTGGTGCTAGAATTTGCATCGGAATGAAGTGAGTTGAACTCTCCCGTAGCCATGTTGAACCCTTGTTACCTGGAAGTATCATTTGACATTGACTCAACATTCGCAGTCTTGCCCTTATCGAAATAAAGGTAGCATTAGCGACGATTTTGTCTCAGTACATGGTTGAGCTAGACCCTGACTTGGATCCGGCGGACATGGAACCCATTTTCGGAGCTGTCATACGCCCCAAAGCTGAACACTGTTTCTTGAAGTTCTTAAAACATTCCAATGAATCTATTTGATCAGTGGA
>NW_006920997.1:14295-15003 GCF_000392275.1 Phaeoacremonium minimum UCRPA7
TAGATCGTAGAAGCTATATAACTACTAAATAGTCTAGAACGACATGTTATTCGCTATTAGTTCTTCACGCTCGATTTGGTAGCATATTACTTCATCACTGCGAGATAATTCTTGATAAATGAGCCATGACATTCATTTAAGTCGGCAACGCCGCATACTGACCGATTTCCCTTCGCACTTATTCCTTGCTGCCGATCGACACAATAACCTCATATGGAATATTGCACCTCTAGAAGCTACGACGCAGCTCTCTGTGAACAGGGAAGCAAAGTAGGCGATAGTTAGAGCGCAAAATATAGTACAGAATAAAGAGTTGTCATGTATTCTACACATGTATATGGAGTCTTTGAGATGTCTCTCGCTTCTATATTCCAAATTTACCTGATTCCGATGGAAAATCAATACTTGATGCGCCCTTGTATACCACAGAGTTTCATAAGAGGACATCGAAGGCATGTCTTAGACAACCACAGCGATACTCCACGGACCGTTGATCCTTGTGAGAAGCCATCGAAGTAGGACATTAGGCTTCGGCAAGATTGGTTACTTCATCCAGGTTGACGAATTTGGCCCAGGAAATCAGATTGACTAATGCACACTCTCCGAATCCTACAATAGCCAACGCCAAGGCAAGCTGTAAAACACTTAGTAGACACCACTCCGTCTTGGATAATGATACTTACACCAAACCATAGGCCGTGCAGGCCC
>NW_006920997.1:15116-78688 GCF_000392275.1 Phaeoacremonium minimum UCRPA7
GGGGGGGGGGAGAATACTCTTGTGACAGTAGTACGTACGGTAGTATGCCACAAAATTGAATACAGCAGCAATATCAGCTCTTCCCATGCCTCGGAGGCATCCCGAATTGCATGCCTGCAAACTGTCGACAACTTGAAAGGCAGCACCCCAAGGAAAGATCGCAATAGCAAGATTCACGACTTCGATATCAGACTTGATAGCATAGACCTCAGCGGATGATTTCATGCCATCAGGTGGTGAAGGAGGGGGAGGCGCAGGCTTGGACTTACTGAGAATATGAGGGCAATCTGGCCCCGCAAGGTCAAGATTATCGTCATTGTTAAGCAGCCATTGAGCACTGCCAGCAGCGACGAAGATCGAGCTACTACCCTCGCATTTTTAAGCTGATCACTAGCTAGGAGATGTGCTATCCGATTCGTGCTAGCTACGCCGAGACTATACGAAAAGATAGACATGTTAGAGATGTAAGATGGAATAGCCGGCGTAGAACCGCTTGGTCGACTGACTCACCCAAATGGAATCAAAGCGAAGACAGTGTCGACTGTCATCACAATCGACTGCGTAGCAATTGGAATATCACCCAGAGCTCCTGCAGCAATAGCAATGAGTTCAAATCCCCACCTGAAACAAAGTTAATTGACGAGAGCCATCATTATGAAATCGAAGGTTGTACTACCATTCAGCGCCCACAATGCTAACTCCCAAGAGCGTAAGTTTAACCACTGGCCAAAGTCCGTGAAGAAATTGGCGCGAAGGTCTATGTAAGTTGCAAGAGTGTCGAATGAACCAGGTGTAAATAGTCAGCAGGATGAACGCCAACCAGTACATCGAGCCGGTAGCCACAACCCCGCCTACAAGACCCAATCCTAGCCTATGGACAACGAACCAACAAACCGGCAGGTTGAGAGCAGCTACAACCAGCAGAATAACAGCTCCAGGAGTTCGACGGCCTAGTCAGGTGTCAGCTCGTTGGTATGACTATCGCAATTTGAGCTATGCCGGGAACTGCCACCTACCTTGACTTTGCAGGTATTTCTTTAGTGTCTCAAAGTAGACGTAACCGAGCCCAAAAGGTGCCAGGCATCGTAGAAAGGCTTGGGTCCCGAAAGCTAGCTCGTAGGGCTGACCGCATGCGACAAGCAGTGGTCCAACAAATGTCCAAAGTAGAGCCACGGGTATGTACATCAACGACACAACAAACAAACACCGATGTAGGAGCACAGAGAGCTCATCGTCACTAGAAGCGGCAGCGACTGCTCGAGGACCCAAGGCATCTTCGATCATTTCAGTCCAAACGCTTCGCCAGTCGTACTTAGGTAGAAAGCATATTAAAGGGGCTCACCGATAGCCGTTGACCCACCCACAGCCAGTAACCATCCCGTACAAGTTGCAATCATGAATCCTGATGCAGCAACTGAAAGTTCCAGAGGCCCCTACGAGATTGATTTAGTCTCTATTCGTCCCAGTTATCAGCCATGATGACTTACAAGTTGCCCAATGATGGTTATGCTAGCCAATTGGATGGAGTTCTGAAGCAAATAGCCCCCGGAAATCTAGTGAACACGTTAAGATTGTTGCTTGGGTGGGTAGAGGCTGGAAGCTGACTGGAACTGTGGCGCGAACTAAATGCAAACATTCACTGCCGATACTAGACTGTCGCTGCTGATTCTTCGGCGTGATGAAGGGCGTGGTCTCAGTAGGTGGCGTCACCTGAAGCTCGGGCTGCTTCTGCATGGTTGGAAATGACATCTCTATCCCACAATTTCAAGCCGAGCTCTGTGCAAGTTGCACTATATGCTGCATGAAAAGGTCCTGTCAATGCAAGTTAACCCTTTCCGTATGATCATGGATCGTTTACGGGTACGTATACGTCGGATTGGAAGAGATAGTCGCTAATATTCTGCAGCCCCGCTCGGCTGGATTGGTCCTCATAGTAGGCGAGAAGAATAAATACAATGGTTTACTTTGAAACGAGTCATTGAGAAGGAAAAGACGTATAATAAATTGCTTTGTAGCCGACAATAGTCAGTAGGACCAGTCTTACTACAGACTGCGACTCTCACTGCCGTGACGGAAGTAACAATGTCAGTGAGCCGGCTATCGTTAGTCTATAATCCCAGGAAGTAAGTTGACGAAGTCCGTCCTTTGACTGTAGTACTTGCATGCTTCGCGTTTTGCGAAAGCCATTTAGCGACACTGGTGCGCGGGCGCCTCGAGATCATCACAATCCTATTCTTCTATTGCTATCAGGGCCGCTTTCTGTTTTGCGCACCGACAGCGACGATGAGAACATCTAGGGGGCTCTAGCGGCCCAAGCGGCGAGAAGAGTTCGTGATCACTCTGTCAACTATTCTATCTACGTTGAGTCCGTGCTGCTTTAGGCCTTTAACTAACGGTGTAGGTGAAATTCGCAAAGGAGGCTATTTTCAAACTACCTTCTCTGCCTTTGATCCTGACCAATTCACTAACCAGTCGCATTGCCTGAACATTCACTGTATCGTGATCATAAAGCTTTTTGAGCCTGGGTGAAATGTATCTGGATGTGCCCCCGCGAGTGTCACTGTCGCTATGTTTGGTTGCCCAGCAGCCTTCTACAACACACGAAATGTGTAGACACGCTCATGTCTATCGAACATATGGGGTTCAACTAAATCATTGTTGTCACTTTAGGCGACCACAGGATCTGCAATCGCACCCTCATCCTGTAGGACCATAGTGAAAGTCGTATTTTCCGGTATAATGGCTAGCCTTACGATAGCCTCAAGCGGCCACATAATCATCACGGTGTAATTTACAGTATAATTACAAGAGTGTGGACCAGGGAAGGTGGTGGGTGGGGAGGAAGAAAATTACATAGAGCTAAAGAACTCTAGCAGCTTGGACACGGCTGCACACGACAGCGGCGTCCGACCGTCCTTATCCTTCGAGCCGACGTCGA
Organism: Phaeoacremonium minimum UCRPA7; assembly: GCF_000392275.1. Taxonomy (NCBI): domain Eukaryota; kingdom Fungi; phylum Ascomycota; class Sordariomycetes; order Togniniales; family Togniniaceae; genus Phaeoacremonium; species Phaeoacremonium minimum. Next base: position 18,055 of record NW_006920997.1, read on the forward strand.
CCTTACCTCAGGATGTCCTTGCCAAGATATTGGAAGGATATTTCGACCTTAAAAACTGTCAAATTTCAGCCTGATCTCGACGATCTAACAAACGATCCTGCTACTCCTCCTTCAGCCTTACTACCTCAAATACTCTGCGAGGAGACCTTCACTTACACAGATTTCAACAACGATCGGAACGAAATCAGGTTACTCCGGATCGAGCCTCGAAGGACACTTGACAGCCTGAAGAACCAATTCAATGCGAATTGAACGTCTTTCCCCGAGCCACCGTTCCGCCATACTAGGCCTTGTCGCACATGTGGGGCCAACCCTCACCCACATTCAAAATGTTTATCAATCGCCGCACCCTCGCTGTGCGCAAGAACTTATGTGACTTTCTGCTGGCGGCGAGACGAAACTCGTGGATCAGCACTTGGATCTGGATCGATCAAATGTGTATCAATCAAGAGAATTTGTTGGAGCTCTCTTCTCAAGTGCAGAACATGGGGACTACGTACGAGGATGCTGAAGAGGTGCTCATATGGCTTGGACATCATGGCTGGATTGGCGATGTGGCGATCGAGAAGATGAGGAACGAGATCTTCTCCATCCAAGAATGAATGAAGCCGATCCAGATGGTGATGTTCATCACGCAATAATGTCGAATCCATACTAGACGAGGATGTGGATTGCGCAAGAGATCCATCTCGCACGTAGAATATGCATTCTTTGCAGTAACAGATGTTTATCTTGGCCCGAAGTTGAACACGGCAAGTGGTGGTGGTCAAAGCCTTTTGCTATCGGCCATGAAGTCATCCACGAAAACTTAGATCCGTATGGGTTGGCGGACGTACCAAGCACCGAGCAAGACTATAACGCATTGCATAGAGCAGAACAAAGGGTAATTACAACCCCTCAAAACTATTACTTACTTGTCCTAGCAATCAGTGGATACATATAAACGAGTTGTTAAGACTCTTACGACAGGATATACGCATGGGCATAGTCGAACCAGAACAGCGTCTCGTTATCAACTACAAGAAATCAACAGAGAAAATCTTTCTCGATACATTACATTAAGTACTGACAGTTTGCGGGAATATTGGGCCTGGACGCATACTCTATATACCTCTAGCACTTGCCGCCAAGATGAATCCACTTGGTGACCTCGAAACGAAGGACATTGAAAAGCTTTATGTCGTTGTAGAAGGAAGACGTGCTGACTGTCATCGGCCATTGCCAATCGTCATGGATCTCGTCTACTGCTCCGGCGTGCCTTTACCATTGGATTTCAACTCTTCATATGGTGGTATTTCGCACAATTATGATGATGTACAGGAGATAGAGTTTGATGATAAAATTCCCCCAGAACAATGGCCCTGGAGACGTGACCTCCAGCTCTCAGAGCTTTACGGGCGGCTGAACTTGTATGCAAAGATCTTGAAGGCGCGGAAATATTGGAAGATGACAGATAAAATGTTGTAAGGAGAATTGTATGAATTACTTGCTGCCCTTATGCATAACCAGCCGGAGATAGAACGAATCAAGTCAATGTGCAAAACGGGAACCCAATTGTGCTTGCCACTGTATTGTAGAGCAACATATTATAGATAAATAGAAGAGCACAGGCGCAGGACACTTGGCAGTCTTATATTGGCACAGAAAGTAACTGCCGCGATCGAGAAACGATGTGACTGGCTTAACAATACTTACTTAGACTGAGACCAAAACTCATAATCGTACCTCGTACACTGTACCTAGGACGGGTTCAAACCCACAGTCGCTAACACCACCATCCAAGCCTTCCATCACAGTCCTTAGCTTATCAAGGTTCTGGAGACAGCTTAGCGTTTAGGAAGGATCAAGCTATTCGCCCAAAGTCATCTCGCCTACAGCCTCAATTGTCGAGGGTAGTCGCAAAGCCCATAAACAGTCACAGAATTTCGTCAGCCGATTTCATAAAGGTGCTTAAGCATAATTGGTTCCACTAAAGAGAGAAAGACAATATAGTACTCAGACGGTCACCTAGAAAAGATCGCATCCTATGTTGTCGTCATCCCATAACGGCCGTCTATAGCAGATTAAGGTTTGACAGATAAAAGCCCAAGGACTTTAGCTACTCTATAGAAACTTTAGTCAAGGGTAAGTCTCCGCTTTCAGCTTCCAGAACTAACCAAAACATTATGATCCTCGATCAATAAATGTAAATGCTATGTGACAGTCCTCCATAGTCGCCTCCGTGTCCAAACGAGTTGCCATGCTCCAGAAGTCCATCATTATGGTTCAGACTAGCTCCCTCGCCTTGCTCTTGCCAGCTGCCACTCTATGTCTGAGCAGTCTAGAGTTGGGAAATTAGACTCTCCAGCGTCTCAATTTCTCCCTAATTATAGTCAATGAGCGTTGCTAAAGCCATGCCACAGGCCAGATCCCCAACTATGCCTTACCCTCGGTACACTGCCTAATGTCAGCCTTAGTCTCGACAAGCACGGCCGTTAGCTCATAGTATAACGTCCCGTGTACAGACTAATTGAAAGTTCACGATTATCAAAGCGATGCTACAAAGTGATAAGGCTGAGGCTGATCAAATGGCTTCTCAAGGCGATATAGTAGAAGCTACGCCGCCTGAGTACAACGTCACTAAGACCTTCCCTCCACGTGGTGACTGGAAATAGTATCGGCTTGCTGTAAGCTTGAAGTTTTCCTACAGCCAGTACAAAACGTCCAAAACTTCAAAGCTCATTCTACTGCCAAGCTTATGCGATTGTGGCCTGCAAGCCACAAACGTCGTGTTGGCGCTAACAGAGCTGTATGCCGTCATGGCGCTGTGTCCCAGACTCAAAGGTCAGGAAGGGTTGGCGAAAGTAAGACACACATACGCCACAAAGACCGGAAGTAATGATAGTGATGCCCCGACACATCCTGGGGTTACGGTTCGGTGCTATCTTATATCAAATCAACTCGACATGAAATTTCGGCACCATCTCACCAAGCACTTGCATATTGAATCAGAAAATGCTACTATCCACGGTAGGTCATAGGACCCTGAAGCATCCCAAGACGTCCCTGGCGCAGATGATGCAGCGCTTTCACTGTATCCTCGGCCCGCCGGCGATGCTACCAACATCAGATTCATCATTATTCGGGTCAGAGAACCTCTATCAGAAGATCAACTAAGCTGGCTGGGCGATCACCGAGTCAGAATTCAGTGTCGCGTCGACTCCATGACTTTTTTCTGTAAATTTGAACCCGATGGTCTTGTCCTATTACGACAGCAGCCATTCATCAGCCATGCGGATGTTTATCATAATTGCTGGAAGGTTCCACCAAATCTCGATGTCTCTAGATTCGGCAGCTCGCAGCGTGGCTTCGTATCTATTGAGCTGTAAACAGTTCCCATCATTATCGAGCTCCATGCTAGCCCAGCACGCAGCGGTCAGCAAGTTCTCGATAGACTTATCAGTAATAAATTGGTAGATCCAGCGTATACGATCCTATTCTAAAACTGCATCAAGGCTATAACAAATATACGCGAGATTCAGGCCATTACAGCTAATACGATGTGCGTACGATTGACTACGCTTACAATGAACGGCCCTATGTCACCGTTGCGTGCGACCTACTCACCTATCCTATTGATGAACTTAATTTGGCTGAAAAGGGGCTGTAGGGTATGCCAGTAACGCTAAACAGTGAAGCTAAGGTCATCAGCATTGTGGACACTGATTTCGACCAGGGTGACATCAACGATATACACCCAGCATTTTCGACGACACAATGTAAAGCCCTTTATACACTTCAACCTCATGGCAACTTGCTAGGCTCAAGGGCTGTCGATGACATAAGTGGCTACGGTACCTGTGTCACAGGCTGTGCGTTGGCTAACGGCGAGCCGTTAACAATAGGTAGTGTCAATGCCAACCAAAATGGAAGAATTTGTAGACCTACTTACGGTGCTGGCTTCATGATAACGCAGAACTGTAACCGCTTCGGGGATATTCTTACCTACGATTTCGCGGAATTTATTGATAGACCATACCATAAGCATGGTTGTCGCGTCTCCAATCACTCGTATGGACCATCCTTGAAACCATTACAACAGCTTTCCTCGTATGATGCTCGCAATACTGAAGTTGAGGCCTACCTGTCCGCACATCCAGATCTTGTCGTTATATGGTCATCTGGTAATGATGGTAAGGTGAAAGCTGCTTCAAGATTTGGCAAAATCAGCGGTCATACTACATCTAAGAATATAATTACTGTCGGCGCCATACTGAGCGCCCATCGTATCGACATCAACCATTATAGTCCTACCGTAGCCGAGGCTGACACTTATGCTATGTCCAGTACAAGCAGCTGTAGACCAACACAAGACAGGCGCTTTAAGCCTGATGTATGCCCTAGGACGTGTTATACTGTCCGCCCGTTCGCGTCACTCAGCCGACGAGGACATTTTTGGTCCCTCTTCAGACACGAGTTACAATTGGAACACCGGCACGAGTATGGCGGCGCCCACAGTCGCTAGTTGTGCAGCTGTTCTGCGGCTAGCTCTTCGACAGTGCAAGATCTTGGCACCGACAGGTGCCCTGATCAAAGCCCTTCGTGAGTAGATTGTCCTCTTGTCCTTTCGTATCACTCGGTTTCCTCTAGCTACCTGCATATAAGCTGGAAGCTAACTCAGATCAAAAAGTGGTCAATGGCGCTATGGACATCATGCGCGAGCTTGGACAGCAACCACAAATCCCCAACAGCCTACAAAGCTTTGGCCGCGTTAGATCTCTACACATGGTCCTCGTCGGCACCTTGGCAGACAATGCCAGAAGCTCCGCTAAGCTACCGCATGGCAGGTTCTTCAAATGACGTTCGTGGTACCATGCAAGACAACACTACCCGCAAAGTGCATTTAGGTGGGATTTTAATGATATACCTACAAAGAGTATTTTGGTGCATTTTCAATGATATACCTACAAACCACTTTCTAGTGCATTTTCTATAATATACCTATTTGGTGTAAATTCAATAATATACCTACAACATATATTTAGGTGCGATTTCAATAATATTTTTTTAAGTGAGATTTTAATGATATACCTACAAAGCGCATTTTGGTGTGTTTTTGATAATATACCTACAATATGCATTTTGGTGCATCTTCGATGATATACCCACAACGTGCATTTAGGTGGGATTATAATGGTATACCCACAGAGTGCATTTTGGTGCATTTTCGATGATATACCTATTTGGTGCAAATTCAATGATATACCTACAAACTGCTTTTTGGTGAGATTTCTATGATAACTTACAAAGCATTTTTTGGTGCATTTTCAATGATTTATCCACAAAGCACGTTTGAGTGTAACTCTAATGATATACCCACAAAGCATAAGTAGGTGTGATTTCAATGACATACCCATTTCGTGCAAATCTATTCACATAGTCTACGTCAAAGGTAGAGAGAAGAAAGAGAAACGCGGCATTTCCTAGATGACGATGCTGAGAGGCTAGCTGCTAGTAGCTATCATGACTAATTTGGGATAAGTGTCAGATTTCTGCAGTATATACTGACCTTGTCATAGATAATTCGGCTTCACGCTAACTGTTTTACGGCTACAAGAGTCTCTGATTGGCTAATACTTTGTTCTTTGAGCCCGCATCTCGACATCAACACGATACGAAATCGGACGGGTCGCGGGTCTGTGGAAAGTGCTCTGAGAAGTGGGAAGTTGATGATATAAAAGGGGGTTAATCTTCGGTGTCCAATGGAGGTGGCCTTTTTGTTCATATTATTAGAAACTAAGAATATCAATTGAAAGGCCAAACCTACTTGATTCGAGAACTATTTTACAGCAACCTAGGATATAACGGAGATACCAGAGATGGCTACTCACCTTGCAGCCGTCTTCCTCGCCCAAGGCCAAAGGTTCGAGATCCAGTCCCGTTCTACGCCAAACCCAGGTCCAGGCGAGCTCCTCATCGCCGTCAAGTCTGTAGCCCTCAACCCAGCAGACGGAATCATGCGAAAGGACGGCCGATTTATTTCCAAGTACCCCACCATCATCGGGTTCGATGTCTCTGGCTTAGTTCTCGAGGTTGGTGATGGCGTCCCGACTGGTGACGATGTTGCATCGGGTATCTCCTTTCACCCGGGCATCACCCACGTGGCCGCATACGCAGCCTGGATCTGGAAGGCGAGCGACCCCGACTATGGTGTCTTCCAGGAACGGTGTCTCGTCCCTTGGCAGCATTCAGTTCCACTGCCAGACGATAATATGTCCTGGAACGAGGCCGTAGCCTTGTCTGTGGCTGTCCAGGTCGCTCTCAGTGCGTGGGATGGCCTGGGCTTCCCTCGGCAGTGGGGGACACCCGCTTCTACTGATGCGGGTCCCATTGAAAAACCATACGACGAGGCCACCAACCCTAAAGAGGCACTCCTCATCTGGGGTGCATCTTTTAGTGTTGGTACCATGGGTGTGCAGAGCGTACGATTGATGCGGGAAAACTCGAACTCCTTAATTGCCGCAGTGTATGCGACGGCCGGGTCCGCGAACAAGTCGTACATCGCCTCACTCGGTGCAGACCGTGTGTTTGACTATAAAGATCCTAGTGTCGTGGACGCAATCACTTCTGCAGCCAAGGAAGATGAACTGGTGATCCGGCACTGCTATCTCGCCACCAGGCAGCTGGCGCCTTGTCAGGCAGTGCTCAAATCTTTTTCTCAGCTATAACGATGGAGGAGATGAAATAGATGTATCAAAGATTGGATCCGCACCCATTGTTCCGGCGGATGCCGAGGTAGTGGAAGGAATTGAGACCATCTTCCTAATGCCGGTTATGGATGATGAAGGGAAAAGGCAAGAGCAATTCAAATACTGGATAGGAACCTGGCTGCGGGAGAACTTGGCTACAGGAGACATCAAGCCAAGCCCGGAACCGAAGGTTGTGGGGAATGGACTGGAGGCTATCAACGCGGGGTTGGATATGATTGTCCAGGGGGTAAGTTGTATGAAGCTGGTTGTTGAAATTGAGGAGTAAGAGCCCTAGGAGGCGAGAATGAGTCTGGGAGAACACTCTTTTTCTAGAGTATTGCTGCAGATTCATCGTCACCATAGTTAACGAGGTGATAGTGTCGATAGATCTTAAAACTAAATAGTGAATTATACCAGCTGTCTCAGGTGTCTTATAACGATTTCAATGATATACCTACAAACCACTTTTTGGTGCATTTTCTATGATATACTCATTTGGTGTAAATTTAATGATATACCCACAACATACATTTGGGTGCGATTTCAATAACACATTTCTCAGTGTATTTTTAATGATATACCGGCAAACCGCTTTTTGGTGGGATTTCTATGATATACTCACAAAGCATTTTTTGGTATATTTCTAATGATATATCCACAAAGTATGTTTGAGTGGATTTTCAATAATATACCTATAGAGCATAAGTAGGTGTGATTTCAATGACATATCCATTTGGTGCAAATTCAATGATGTACCCACAAACCACTTTCTGGTGGATTTTTTATAATATACCCATTTGGTGCAATTCTAATGATATACCCACAAGAGACATTTGGGTGCGACTTCAATGACACGTTTTAGGGATATCGAATCTACACTCGGCAGTTGCCACTTTCAATTCTACATGCTCCCCATCAATCACATCAATCATTTATAAGTATTCAAAGCTATAAAATAAGTCACAAAGGTCCCAAGTGTTCATTTAAATTAGAATCAATTGATCTATCAGCTATCGCATGGTCAATGATCCCACCGAGGTATGTGACCTCAAACCTTCCTGACACTGATTCTGCCGGGGAATGCACTTTCAATGCGCTGTATCTGGAAACACTCTCCTGTCTCGTGTGATGGACAGGGGGTGTAAAGCAGATCGGGAAAATCGGTTAGGCCATTCTCCAGGACTTGATCGAGGCAATACCACTCCCCAGCCGGCGCGTTGTGTAGGAATTGCTCAAAGTTTCCACGCAACCGGTCATCCAGTGTATAGGCGACGATATTCCAGTACACTTCACGCACATCTGGCACAGAGTTCGTCTGCTCGATACACAAGGCGGTCAGTTCGGCCGAGACCTTATGCACGATCTGTTCCCACGGCGATGCCTCTGAATCCGAGCCTAGCGCAGACATGGACAGCGCTCGTGGTAGGCTCTGTTGCACCTGGCGCAATCCTCGTGCTTGGAGGTTGTTGTTCTCTTTGAGTAGAGTGTCTCTCTCCGCTGTTACCTTCAGTAGCTCACGAGCTTTGGTCATCTTGTTATGTGCCTCGTTGGTTGCTCTAGTTTCAGCCACCGAGAGGTCCTTCTCTAGAACCTTGACTTCCTTCCTATACTGGTCGATTTCCGCCTGCAGTGTTTTTGCGCGATTGATCTCTGCGTCCCTCTCAATGGTAATATCAATCACAGCTTCTTGTTGAGCCTTGATCTGATCATTCAATGAGTTAATATGCTGATCTCGCTCTTCCGTCATCTGTTGTGATGCCGATTGCGAAGACTCTCTCAGCTCCTTAAGCCGATCGCGCTCGTCGGCTGCCTCCTTCAATCTCTCGTGTGTCCAAGCGGAATCGTCGCTAATGTACTCGTTGCGCTCACGGAGACTCGCGACTTCAATTTTGAGGTCAGTCAGTTCCTCTGACAGTTCGCTTTTGCTTTTCTCTAGATCGGCGATTGTGACTCGGAAGGCATTGACGTCGCTTGACATGGTCTCCAGAATGTCATTGTTGTTGGAGACCATCTTGATCGCCTCGCCGCCTTTGACGACAATCGCTTGGACTTGGTTGAGAATGGCTGACGTATTCTTCTTCACCGTCTCGACGTCCGCAACTTCCTTGACAAGCTCAGTTTGTCGTTGCTCGAGGCGTGCTTCGCCGTCCTTGAGATGCTCTAGACTCTGTTTGCATTCAACCTCTCGTTGATTGATGGCAATCTCTCGATCATGTAGGTTCTTTTCTTTCTCATCAAGAGCTTCTTGCCTGGTTCGGGTTTGCTCTTGAGACAATTTAACAAGGTCACTCTTTCTGACCAAGTCATTCGACCTGTCTTCGAGACCCTTTTCGAAGTCCGTCAATTTCTGTGCTCTTTGTTCCAGTTCCCTTTCCCTCTTCTCGACTTGGCTTTTTTGAGTCTCTAGCGTTTCCCGAGCTTTCTGAACCTTGCCCGACCACTCAGATACTTCAAGGGCCTGGCGATGATGTTCGTCTTTTATCTCGTCAATCTCCGCAAGTTTCGTCAGGTGAGTTTCAAGGTCCTGATCATAGCTCTCACGCTGTTGGTCCACAATTTTCTGCGATTCACACAGCTTCTCTCTTTGTGTAGCTAAATCTTCAATGGCACGGTGTACCGTTTGCTCATGAGATTGCTGAAGTTTGAGGGTCTCAGTGGTAAACCCTTCGATTGCTGTTCGAACGACATCCTCCTGAGTGTGCCGGATCTTCTCTCTTTCAGTGGATAAATCTGTGACGGTGCTTCGAAGCACTTTGTCTTGCGCCTCGCGCAGCTTCTCGTTCTCCGCGGTGAGGCTCGTAACGGTGGACCGAAAAGCTTCCAGCTCCATGCTCAGCTGCTGTTCCTTTTCGGCCAGCTTCTCCTCTTTGCTTCGTAGCCGCTCTTCATCTTGTGCGAGGGTAGCTTTGCGATCTTCTAGGGTTGTTTGCTCAGCCTCGACGTTGTCGATTCTGGCCTGCAGGTCCATTTCGGAGTCGGAGAGCTGTTGCGCCTTCGATTCGAGTTCAGCGCGCGTTTCGTCCAGTTTCGCTCGTGTTTCTGCGAATTTGGGGTGTGCTTCCATATCTTTCAAAGCTTTGAGGTCCTCGATGATGAACTCGAAGTAGTTCATGATAGTCTTGAGCTTGCGGCTATCTTCTTCGGTCGCCCATTTCTCATTGACGCCATTTGCCAGCCAAGTCATGGCCTTCGCGAGCGTCGCAGCCTTCTCTTCGATATTAGCCGTGGATGACTCCATATTCTCTTGCTCTGATCGATGGTGAGTGGTGAGTGATGGATGAAGGTGTGCGATGTGCGACGATTTTAGTTTGCGATCGGGGATTTTGTACATTGTTTGAAATAGCCTCACGGAAACTCGCGACGCCTTCGGGGGATTTGGCTGATGACGTAATTTCCTTGGAGACAGATGAAACTTGGGCAATGTAGAGCTTCGTGCCAGATGTTCTCACTGGATTTGATAAAGTTCATATATTCTGATATGTTATCCGCTCCAAGTCTCAGCCAGTGGATCATTAGATTCACTTCACCTGTTGAAAAACTTGATGTTCTTCTCATCTTCTACTATGTTCTGTGGCAGAAGATAGCATGAGCTTATATACGGAGTAGATCTCACCGGCATGCACCCCATGGACCTCGGCAAAGTTTATCTCGATCTCTGTCCTTCGGATGCCACTGATCGTGGCCGAACTGAACCTTTCAAACCCGATAAGCATCCAGGTCCTAGTTTTGCATTGTATTTAGCATAGATTGGTATATCTTGCTGTGTAAACTACGCAATAGAACTGAGAATCAAGTGCGAGAGAAGACTATTGCGTTCCTGCCTTTGTAGCATACTCCATAGCCTTCGGGATAACTTACAAAGCAACTAATATGGTAGTTTCTACCTTGTATCTAGGGCAGGCCACGTATTGAACCATCTCTTACAATAGACAGCCATAGATCGGCAAGGTGCTGGCACATGTACAAGAGAAAATGAAAAGAGACAATAACACTATGTCTATAAGTCTAGAAAATTGTCACAGGATGATCAAGGAGGAATATCTATCACAGACCAGGAACAACGAGCTGGATACTCTGGGAGGTTTAAAGGGGCACTAGTAGGATGCTTTCCAGAAGATAGCAAATGTCATGTATGTGTTCTCAACTTAGAACAACTATAGCTCAGAACAATTATCGACTTTGAATTCGACTCCGAGTAACAGTATCGAGGGTATGACACTATACCGAACCTACCGTAAGGGGGTCTAGGATAGAATTTTGCACACTAAGTAAGGATATCAACCGTACATATCAATGACGCGAAGTTAGACAATACATTTACTAATGTTCTTCTAGACTCTGTTGACCTTACCGCGTTTATTATCTAGCAAACGTGTTTCCTAAGTATCAGGCTCTAGTTGCTGTTCGGCATCTTACGGAGATATCATTATAAAACATACAATTATCACATGAACAAAAAATCAGGAGTATGGTAGAAGTGTCTCAATTTAGCTATGTAAACCTTGAGCCTACTTCATGTCGGGGTATGTGGACAACAACAAAGACAGTTGCAAAGTTGGCTGTCCGGTGGCATCTGGAACCGTAGCCACATCCTTCAGGACATGCATTGCTGCTTCAGTCGATACTGCTGTCAAGCCGCAGGCTACATATTGGCCAGGCACTGGTTGCTCCAGCCATAAGTAGATTGCGAAGAAGCCATCGTACTCTGGACGAAAGTAGCTTGTCCAGTCTACTATATCATCATAATTAGTCTCCAGCCACTTCCCGGATGTGCAGTCTAATCCCTTCACATCATCGTCTTCATTTGCCGGCTTTCGGAAGTACACGAGATTGTGGATCCTTGATTTGACCAATTCAATCTCGATTATCAATATGTCGTCTTTTGACAGAGCCTCCTCGTCAGCCTCAGTCAATGGGTCTAGCTCAAGGAGTTGCTCAAGCTCATTGACTCGTTCTTGGATCCTCTTAGCCTCCTCATGGTAGAGTATAATTCGGTCTCCAAAAAAGACCTTCTGGCGTTCAGGGCTGGAGACGACTTTGTATCGCTCCATATGGCTTTCCCAAAGACCCAACGCCAACCAGATTCCACCATTGGTGCAGAATTCCTTCCCTATGCCAATGGAACACTCGAGTTTGAGGCCTCGTTTGGTCACAGGATCGGTCTCTGGAGCCTCGTTCATATATTTGAACTTGTAGTTGTCTCCGCTCACTATAACACTGAGACGGATGAAAACTCGCTTGAGAGCCGAGGGCATATCAGTTTCGATACCACCAAGTAAGAAGAGTGAATGGAAATCATTCTCAATATGCATGAGTTTTCGCATATTGTATCCTCTACCCTTGTTGATCTTCAGTTCCTCACGGCCACTCATTGGTTGATGAATGCAGCCCATGGCAATTAGTCGCCTAAGGTATTCATTGACCATACGCCAGTCGTGAGGTAGCAAGACTGGCATGTCTTGGAGGCATCGCTTCGGGAACGTGGCCACGAGACGGAAAAGAAACGACATGATGTCTCGGTTGAAAGCATTAGGCTTCGGGGTTTCCTTGAAATGCGCTGCCCACTCGGGACAGAGAAGATATGACGGGGCGAGCACTGTTTCATCCCCGATTGAGCCACGAATTGAGCACATCTGCTTTGCTTGTTGCAGCTCGAATTGCGACATGAGGGTCAAGGTACGGACCATGTGACTAGACTCTGGATCGAAGATATGATGGGTTCTTCGGCGTAGGATCAAGCTAGCAGCAAGATTCCTCATGGGAGGTAACAGCGTAATTGCTGGATCGATGCGAAGAAAGACATCTTTCTTTTGCCTATTCATTTCGAAAGCAGACAAAACCACCTTAACGTCCATGTCATCTGTAACCTCGCCAAAGTCCACCTTTCTCGCCTGGGAACGGTTGAATCCACGGACAAAGTCTTTGAAAATGTCTTGCGGCATGAAACACGCAATGCTGATAAAATCGTCAGCTTTTTCGTTGACATACTCAGTGCTCAGCGCTTCGTTGTTCTCCTGCAGTTGGTCGCGCTTATCAGGTTGAAGCTCAAGCACAATCTGGGTGCATTGGTCCAATAACTGACTCTCGTCGAACTCGTCTATGTCATTCTCACAGAACTGTGTGTGCAGCGTTGGATCGATTTGGATCGAGTGAAAAATCGAAGGGCTATGATAATTTTCATAGCCTAGGAACTCGGCTGTAGCTTCCAAGTTATCGCGGTTGAAGAGGGGCCAGGGAGCCGATGAAATGGTGAGAATATTGACTGCTGCGTCGGGTTTTCCCATGGTTTGATCCACCGCCCACTCAAGCCATCTCCCACCGGTGATGATTGTATCAATGGTATGTACACTCGACCCCAATAACATGAGGATGACTAGCTTCGGCGCTGGCTGAGACGCTGCGCTGTTTTCGATCTTCGATTCCGCGTAAGTCGTGATGTAGACTTTGCCGGCGGTCGGCGACTCGGAGAGATGTTTGCTATCTAGATAGCTGCTGAGTATCCCTACTTCCAGGCGAGCTGAGGCCAATACGATCAAAGGGAAATCCGGATTGTCCGTTACCCATTGTCGCAGGTATTCCACCACGAAGAGCGCGCAACCGAATCCGTTGAGGCCTGTTCGTATGTTGACTAACTTCAGGCCTTTGGTCTTAAGCTTGCTTCGCGTAAGCTCAGCCTTGAACTTGGCTTGTCCTTCCTCGGTGTAGAGCCGTCTAATCAAGTTATGGTCGCTTGTCGACGCCATCGTAGCTTTTCTAAAACGTGCGAATGCTTTGTTGCGTAATTTGATCGTGTCGAATGGTGCGCTGTTGAAAGACTGCTTTCCGACAAGAAGGTAGCTGGAATGGTTGAGCCGTTAACCGCGTGGAAAATTGGAAAGGGAGAAACTCTCACATATCACGTGAATATTTGCAAGTCGGGCGCGAGGGCGTCGGAAGTGTTTGGAAAATACTGCCTCGAGGCATCAAGGCGGTGGGTCGGGAGCCTGGAACAGCTGGCTTAATGGCAAGGCAGTGAGTCAAAGCATATCATTTGACGCGGCACTGACAAAAATGACCCCAAACGCCTTGATCCCAAGGCCAACAAATCACTGGGACATAATGTAATGTATCGAGAACGGCAAACTGGATGAATCACATGGCACGAGTTAATCAGTCTTGAAATGATATAGATTAACTCTTACGACACAGTCTCATCATCTACAACATATCGCACATTGAAGCAGAGCAGAAATCAGTTACTTTGTATTATAATCTGATCTATTCATCATCTGGCCACTTCCCATAGCTATGTTGCCAAGGTGCGCCATTCATGCCTCTCATAGCAAGGTGTTCTGCCCCACGCCTTGATATTTCCAAGGTCATGTCCACAGAAAGACCGCTAAAACGGCCAATATCAGAAGCGATTTGCCGGCGTTTTGTCAGTATTGCTTCAGTGGCTGTCCCATGACCGGATCGATCTCTCTTCTTTTTGAGCTCAGCTGCTGTTTCGAAACCCAATAGCATGAAGTCTGCTGATATGCCTCTGTTGGGCTTGCCAGCAGCTGGATGTGAGGGGATAGGCCGTTGTGGCGGTGGTGACAGCGTCGGCGGTGGGAGTGGTGATGATGGTGATGGTGATGGTATTGGAGGGGGGTCATCGATTGGAGGGATTTCCGACATATCGTCCATCTGATCCTCCCTGTTCAAATCATCCACCTCATTGGTTCTAGGTAACCCGATGTCATCTGGTATCTCAGAAACATTGCCAAAGCCTACAAGAGAGTCGCCCTCAGCCATGAAATCTAGGGATTCGGAGACAGGTCGGTGCCGGAGCGCCAGAGGCGACTGATGCGCAGCATCTGGCGTTGGAGCTGGGTTCTGCAGGAGATTGTATTCCCACAAGTCTGCATCGTCAACGTCTGCAACCGACTTGAGCCGGACATCTTCCATTCTTGCCAGCTTTTTTTCTCGAGCCGCTTTTCGTTTTTCAGATAAAACAACCCGTTCTCGATACTTGGGCATGTCATTCTTGTTCGGCAAGTCCTTCGCTGAGCGCGGCCCTTGTATTACTGCGCTGATTACCTCCGTCTTCTGGTAGAACGGGAATTCGTACGCAGAGAGAGAGTCGAGTGCCTCGATCAAGTTGTCTAGGTCTTTCTTCTTCATTTTGTATGGCTCGAAGGGATTGCTCGGTGTTTGCGAACTGATTGGTTCGGAGTCGTGAGCTGTCTTCTTTTCAATAGCTCAAAGTAGATCGTTCCATATTGGGAGCACTCTGCTGGGGTAATGCTGGGCCAGTTGAGTACGAACCTTTGCATGAAGTCTTTCAATGCTCAAGTTGTCTTGATCGTCATGGATGATGGACTGGAAACAGTCGAAGAAGATGTCCAAGGTATGGTTCACCAAGGGCCACTTTCTCCGGTCTCCTGTTCGCACAATAACCGAGTACTGGATTGCCATTGCCAGGAGTGCCTTTTCGCGTTTCCAGATAGGATGAACAAGAAGAGCTTGAAGCGGCCGGTTAAATGTGGACGGCCAGTTTCGCATGAGCCCTCCGCGGCTGACGGAGATATCGTACTCTAGGTGATGCGCAGGAGAGATGATGTCGCTTGGCAAGCACTTCATGAACCGTGCACAAGTTCTCCAGAGAGCCTGCAAAGATGCATTGGGCGTCTGGGTTGTCTTTCTCTCTGGATCGGCTTGCCAGTCATCCAGCAGCTTGGCCTCGTCCTCCTCGGTCCAAATGTGATCGTATCGAGGGTCGGATGGAAGAAGGCTCTTAAACTCCTCCTTTTTCAGCCGCGGGTAGCTATCGGGGAGCTTCTTTCGACAGATCTCTGCATCCTCCCTCAGCCTTTTGTCGGCCTTGGCCAGGGATTTCGATAGCTCGTTCGGCGCGCCGTCGCGATCTGAATCAGACGCCATCTTTTCCTGTTGCCGAGAAGTTAGCTGTCGTCTGGACAACCAATCGTCTCTGATGACTTACTCCTGTAGAAATTTCAGGTTGTGGAGAAGATTTCAATATCCAAGTGTGACGCGTGAACTTGAAAGAAAGGAGGGCGACAAGTCCACAACACGTGACACGTGAGAGCTTCTGCAGCTCCTCGCCCCCTTTCGTGCTTTGTTTCGAAGCAGACGGCCTACCAAAGACACACAAGGAACCACCTTTGTCCTGCTAACTTTTGACACCACACGCTCACCTTCACCCACTTTACGGATCTGACAGAATAGCGATCATGTCACAAAAGGAGCAGGGCCAGGA
Organism: Phaeoacremonium minimum UCRPA7; assembly: GCF_000392275.1. Taxonomy (NCBI): domain Eukaryota; kingdom Fungi; phylum Ascomycota; class Sordariomycetes; order Togniniales; family Togniniaceae; genus Phaeoacremonium; species Phaeoacremonium minimum. Next base: position 34,024 of record NW_006920997.1, read on the forward strand.
TGCCCTTGAGGACATGCGAGGATTGACGCTCAACGAGGTGAACCGCGCCATGATTCTTCAGCGTCACTGGCCAGTTAGTTGGTTGGACAGCACACCTGGTATATCAGGGTTACACTGCTTTACCGTGGTACTTCGACATATCTTTAGTCACCTTGACAAGACTATGCTCGATGAGTTGAAGTCTTCCGAACAGATGAACCCCTTATTCGGCTTTGTCTGGATGCTGTTCTCTGTTCGCGACACATCCAGCAAGTTTCAACAGGCCGCAAAGTCAAGCGAGGTGCTCAAGTCACTTCAAGAACGAGTGGCTTGCGACCGTCTCAACTTTCATCGGCTTGCTGAAAGCAATCTCCTGATGGAAAGCATCTGGAAACTGGGCGTCTTCCATCTATTCCGACCAGCCCTGTACAAATACAGCGACGAGTCTGAATGGAAGTTGATGCCTGATACAGACGAAGACGCTGGGCGAAGAAGTTTGGTCGAATGGAAGCTTGATGAGACACAAAGCGTCAGCGAGGCAATCAACAGCAGATTCGGCATCTTCGAGAACGACGAGGGTGCCGAGATCTTGTACGAGAGCCGGTGCCCAGTCGTTATTCGCGTTCTTTTTACTCCGGCGGCGACTCAGTCCGATATGACAATCCAGGACATTCGAGTGGCACATGTCAGACACGTTCACAGAGCTCAAAAGCCAGATCGAGATTTGCGACCCATGATGGGGTTGCAATACAAGCCATACTCTTCGCAACAGAAGTACCAGCTTATTGCCGTCGTTAGACTACAAGGAAACAAGGTCGAAAAAGACCTTGTTCGTCTCTACAGTATGGACGGCGTTTCAATCCAACCATTCGGACCCCCCAGGGAATATGTGTCCTCTGGATGGAAAGTCGAGGACCAAGATCATCAACTCATGTTGTACTATGTACGTGGTGATGCACCAATCGCTGACGTAGAGTACCCGGAGATGAACCAGCCCCAGAAAGACAGCAGCCAAATAGCTGCGGTCTACGCTGGCATCATGGCAGACAGCAAGACATTTTTCCCAGATCATGGCCCAAGTGGAAAGGATCCATCGAGCAAACACCTGCTAAGTGGACAACTCCCTGCGCAGCCTGGCGATCCCAAGCGCCAAAAGCTCGATAAGCCAAGCACGAGTTCTAAAGCCCCAAAAACGCAGCAGTCTCAACAGACTCTGCCACAAGCCAGAAAATCTCTGGCCAAGCGGAGAGTCGTTCCGAATTTCAGCAGAGGCCGTCCCAGTGGCGGGTCAACCCATGATTCAACTGCGGCAAGCCCGGGTGCTCTACTCTCCATGTTGATCAGTCAGTCGCCATTCGGCTTACCGGAAAGTGAGACGAGTCAAGACCAGTCCTCACAGCAGCGTCAGTCAGGGAACAACAGACCTGATGATAGGCGTCGTGAGGACGAAGACGAGATGATTCGTTCCTGTATACGCCACCATCTGGGCCCACAGGTCGTGGAACTTATCATCACTCTTCCAGGACATATAGCGGCCGCGGGGACGACAGAGGCCGTGGGGGGCGCAATAACAATCAACGAGGGAGTTTCAATGGCAAAGAGTCTTGACGAGGGTTGACCTTTCTATCCCCTCTCAAACTAGGTAGCTAGTGAAGTTGAGTGCTTCCAGAATTGATTGTCGCAAGCCCAATTGTAAATGTCTTACTAGTGATTCGTGTTTTTTGAAAGTTGCGTGACTGTCCTAATTCTCCTTCGAATCCTTTGTTGTACCTTCCATCAACCCATCCATCTAGCTAGCTGGGGCGTTCGCTGGTTTGTGAGGTCGGGGTGAGCGGTTTGCTGGATTGCAAGAAGGAAAGTGTTCGGTGCGCATGTCGTTTGGTGCTCATCCACGGGGCTAAAGTAATTGTATAACCCTACAAAGAGGCTTCATCGTGAGCATGGGCGCGCAAGGTGTGTTGCTAGTTGATGCGCCGGCAGTCTGATTGCACAGATCAGTTGACAGGGACGACCAGCCTTGCAAAGGCGGCGTCCTGGGTGGATCGCTCGGACCAATGGTATGCGGCAAGCGATGTAACGCTGATGTTGTGCAACGTCTGGGAAGATGTAAGGCTCGGCGACTTGGCGACGGTGGCGACGGTCTGCCCACTCGCTGTTATACCCAGTACGATGCTTTAGGTGCGATTTCCATGGTAAAATCAACAAGTGTCTTGGTGCGATTTCTATGATATACCTACAAAGCCCATTTAGAAGGGAATTCTATTATATACCTTTGAAGCCTATTTGGGTGAGATTTCTATGATATACCCACAAAGCATATCTAGGCACAAAGTCTATGATATACTCATAATACCTATATTAATGCGATTTCTATGATACAGTCACATTGAAGGTTATACCTACAACGAGGGTCTAGGTACGAATTTCATGATATACCCACAAAGCCTATTTAGGTGAGAATTCTATAATATACCTATAACGCTTATATTAGCATGATTTCTATAGTATAAGTATCTAAGTACGAAATCTATAATATACCCACAAGACATCTTTAGGTGCGATTTCTATAATATACTCACAAAGCCCATTTGGGTGAGAATTCTATGATATACCCACAATGATCATATTGGTGCGATTTCTATGGTACAGTCCCATTAAAGGTTATACCCACAACAAGTGTCTAGGTGCGAATTCTATGACACACCCACAAAGCCCATTTGGGTGAGAATTCTATGATATACCCACAACAATCATATTGGTACGATTTCTATGGTACAGTCGTATTGAAGGTTATACCCACAACAAGTGTCTAGGTGCGAATTCTATGATATACCTACAAGATATCTTTAGGTGCGATTTCTATGATATACCTGCAAGGCACATTTGGGTGAGAATCCTATGATATACCCACAACGCTTATTTGGGCTCAAATTTAATGACATACCTAAATCTTGTGCTTGTACCCACAAAGCCCGTTTAGGTGCAATTTCCACCGCGCCCTACTACCTTAGGTTTCAAGTGACCTTGAACGCAACCACGAGATGTAACGGACACCTCCAGTCGCGCCGCTGAGCCGACGCCCACGTTCCTCTGAACGCACTTCTTTGTCGCAAGTTCTACCCTCGAGCGACAGCATGCCAGCACCCAGGCCTTCGCCGCATGGACCCTCTCCCTCCTCGTCCGAGCCCGACAACAAGGACTGTTCTCTCCGACTTCGAGCCTCTCTGGAGAGCGCCAACCGACTGTCGCAATGTATTTTTTTGCATTCTACAGCGCTTTGGCCTTTCATATGATGACTACCATCGTTTCGATCGATTCGTACGACGGATGCGGCATGCGCGACGTTTTTTACCCACAGCACGACCGATTTTCTTAGCCATGAGTTGCCTGCCACCAAGCCTCTCCACGATCGAAGCCTCAAGAAGGAACAATCTCCGTCTCTGCGATAAGTCTCCTCAACGAACCCTCCTACGATCGCTTCATTTAATATCGACATACGCTCGTTGTGCCATAAAGCATCCGCTTCATCGTAGGTTCAATCTTCTTGGTGCTATTCGATGATTGGCGGCTTTCGCTCCAGGTCAATACAGACGAAAACGTCTTCTTCTCGCACAATGAGTTCTAATGGCGCCACTAGACTTGAGAAGTCAAGACTATCTCCTTGGTAAGCGCCCTGTATCTTCAAGCGCCTCATATCGTTACATCTGCTTCTTCCCGGCAGGAAATATCGACAGCATTGGCGATGCCAAAGCCAAGACTCGAAGAGTCATTTCCGGTCTCCTCTCCGTCGCTCTTCTCGAAACTAGCGACCAGATCATTACATTTATCTGGCGAGCCGTCCTCGAGACTCACTATTACACATTCAAGCTTCAAGAAGCTGGAAGAAAATGTCGGAGACTCTACTGGAAAGGATTGGCGTACATTGTGTTTTTCTCTAAAGGTTCCGCTTCTCATGAGCTGTCTTCAACGGCGATTCTCCATGTCAGGAGTGCAAGATGCCATTAGATAGGAGGTAGAAAGACCGCGGACTTTCTCATGCTTTTGGGGTGCTGCAGAGCCAAGGCGTTGTCGGACATTGGGAATTCTGTTCTACATTATGTTTAAGGTTTTGATAGTGAACAATCACATAGTGAACGTACAATTGAGCATTGCATCAATGTTTCTTTTACTTCGTAGCGTCTCTATTTCGCACTAAAAGGAACTTGCCTACCACGCAACTCAATTCACCTAGTCAGCCACACATATAACCCCCATTCAGGAAGACTTATGCTTTTTAATGCAATATCTGTCATCCAGCTGTCATCCAGTAGAAACGATTGCGTTCAAACTTCTCATGACTCCTAACCCTTGTATTGTATGTTGCGATTCATATCTCTTAGTTCCGCAACCCATTAATGAAGCACAGGTCCGTCGCATCAATACTAATTTCCCATCACTCACTGATGCAACTATGGTCATTGAGCTGAGGTAGAACTTCAGTTGTCAATCGCCGTACTTACCGTTAAATGGGCCATACACGGCCCCTTCCTGTCACAAGTAGGTGATTCCTCATTACCTGATGCACAGACATGATGTATAGAGCTATTAATGTTTTCATCAGCCGGGAAAACACTTCATAGCAGTGGACTTTTTGTTTTTAAACGTGTGACACCCTGCAGTGTGGTTCAAGGGGAACAGATTGATCAATCTTTTAATTAGACCAACTACGCAATTATGCGCCATTTTCAATGTTAAGTCACTAAAGATAGGGCCCATTGAAAACATGATGGTGGAAGCCAAAGTAACGTGGAGGACTTTCCTACTGCTTCATGTCTTGTGGTGACAAGCGTTGGCGGATGTCTCACATCCCCAATAACACACTGACTACAAGGGCTGGCACGTTGGAGCATCGAGATCAATTACCTTATAGCACATTTATTCATGGGTCTAATCACTATAGAATTGCAAAGTGGTGAAGAGTAATGATTATATTGTCATAACTATCCAAGAAAATGCCCCTCGAAGAGTCTTTCAGGTCTAGTGACGTATTCACGAGGCAGCAGAAATGTCTACCAACCAAAGGAAGTTTTGTTTGTCTAAGACGGGAAGCGTAATGGGTTCTTCCCAATTAGTGGCTTTAATGAGAATTGTGTTTGTCGACTGGAGCACGATACGAGTCCTGTCAACTGCACGCAGTGTGTGCTCCTCTAGGTTCAGCACAATCACTGCAGTCCAGCTGGTGTGTGTAAACATGCCAATGTGTGGAGCAGGAAGCGACATCCATGGATGTGTTTAAATGTCTCATCTACCCCGTGTCTCATGGCGTTGACCAAGCCGTGAAAGTGAACAGAAGCAAGGTACTTTTCAAGCTTCTGCTTGGCCGCAAACCATCCATGGTTGGAGTGTTGCCAGCGTTCTTCAACAATTGACATTATTTGCCAGATCGAGAGTGCCACAAGGGGCTGTGCTGCGCTTGTTTCGTGAAGATGATCTGCAAATTGAAGCATCATATTGTCAAACACATCAAGAGATAATTCCGGACAAGTGTCCCTACGGTGAAGCGCTTTTGTCACCTGAGCTACAGTTACTAGAAAGGAGGGTGACAAGGTTGCATCAACTGTGATGGCACCAAATAAGTCAACAATGTTTGCCTCGAGACTTTGCTCAGTTGTAAGAATTGCATCACTCTCATCCTTCCACCAAGAGTTCAAGATGACCCATGGTGTTGATGAAGTGTCAACATTACTAGGCGACGCCGGTATTTGGCGCAATAGCATCTCAACGAGCCCTTGGAAACTTTCCGGGCTGGCGGGTGACCTACATCTAAGAGCAAGAGCATGAGTCAGTATTTTGATGGCTGTTCTTCGTAACTCTTCTGCCTCTGACAGAGCTTTCTGACTGTCCTGCAGTAAATTTCTCTCGTAACCCAATGTTCGGTTCAGAGCATCTGCACTTCTACTCGACTCTGCCAACTCCTGCTTCTTTTCTTTTAGCTCCCGTTCTAGAGCATTTACATCCTCTACCTTTCTTGACAAAGCTCGTGTCGTTACATCATGGCGCCTGAGTTCAACCTCGAGCGCCTGCGTTTTTGCATTAAGATTGCTATTGACAGAGTCGATTGTCTGCTGCAGCGACTGACAAGACCCCTCAAGTTTAGTGACATGAGACTCGACTGTTTTCTTCTCGTCCTGCAGCTTGCTCAAGTTCGTCTGAAGACTATGATTCTTGGCCGACACAACGGCCATGCGAGAATCATAGTCTTGAAGCCTATCCTTGGCCTGGGTGAGCTCCTGTTGAAGACGTTGTACATCAATAGATGCTTTGCTTGCTTCAGCTTGTCGCTGATTGCTTGCCTCCAAAGCCTCCATCCATGATTTCTGGAAGTCATCACGCTCAGCTTTTCTCTGGTCCGAGATCTGCTTGGTGGCACCCAACTCGATCTTTTTGCGCTCTAGCTCAAACCTAAGTTGAGACACCTCATGCGTTGGAGCGGCAAGTCTGTTCTCGGCGTCTAGAAGTTTTTGCCGAGTCTCTTCAAGCTCTTGAGCCAAGACACCATTCTCTATACTCCTTAATCGTTCGCTAGCAGTAAGATGGGCGATGGCCTTTTCCATTTGCTCATTCGTTCTCTTGAGCATTCCGTTGCTGTCAGCGCCAGAGTCTCGAGCAATCGTCAGCTCTTCAACCTTGTCTCTCAGCCCTTGAAGCTGATTGTGCATTGTGTTGAATGCTGTTACATCCATCATATCCGTAGATTGCTCAGTAAGTCTCGCCAGAGCAGCCTGAAGCTTTTCTTCCAGTCTCTCCTTTGAGCGATTGGCAGCTACAAGCTTTTGTGCGTAACAGTCTCGGTCATACTCAATGTCATGAACATCTGATTGAAGGTGCCGAACAGATTCTTGAGCTTCCCTCAGACCTCTTCTACTGTCATCCAACTTCTTGCGCATATGCTCGATGGTTGTGGTGAGTTGTCCAACCTCTTCTTCAAGGCCCAGGGCCTTGTTTCTTTCGAGTCTCGCTTGTAGATCCTGAATTCTATTTGTGTCCTTCAGATTCTTGATCTCGTTTTCAAGCCGACTTTCTTCCGAGAGAAGACCCAAATTTTCATCTGTAAGTTGATTCCGCATGTCCCAGTAGTTCTTATTGCTTTCCGCAGCTAAGACGTCTAGCCTTCCGTGAAGCTTTTGGATGATCTCGTTGGATGTTTTCTCGTCCTTTTCTCCAGTCATCTCCAAAGACGCAATGGAAGCCTCGAGCTCGGTGATCATTGCTGTCTTGTTCACAATGGTAACGTTGGCAGCATCAAGCGAGTCTTTCATTGACTGCCGTTCCTGAACACAAGATTCCGACAATGCGTTGGCGACTTTTAGATCTTCTTTCATCTCAAGGACTTCAGCGTCTGCTTTTGCCAAGCGTTGATGGAGCTTGGAACGATCATCTTTGATTGCTTGGAAAGTCTTGACTTGCTTTCGAAGCGCTGCTGATTCTGACTGTGCGGTGTTGTATTTGGTGCGGAGATCTCTTGTGACGTTGTCCATCTCTTTCTCCATATCATGCAGCTGCTCCTTCAACTCCTCCGTCTCGATGGATGAGAGTTCAAGAGCTGCCTTGAGCCTCTGGACATTGTTAGTGTCTGCGAGTTGTGACTCTGCGCCTGGATCAACGTTTCTTTGACTCTCGATATGCTGATCGTCCGCGCTGAGAAGGTGCCTGTAGTCCTCGTGAAGCTCCAAGATGTTGTCCATATTGGAGAAAACAGCCTGGTTCACTCGCAGAAGCATTGCAGTGACTTTGTCAGGGAGCTTGATGGCTCGTTTCACCAGCTCATCCGAGTTGAGATCCGCCACTTCGCCGTACGCTTCGATGCTCTGGTCGAGTCGATCTCGCAGGTTGTCTCGCTCATTTAAGAGGTCTTCCATGTCCCGTCTTAGCTTTTTGAACTGCTTAGTGTCTTCTTCGATGTCCTCCGGATACCCGATTTTCGATGCGATGTCATCGAAACCGCTTGACGTGTTTTGAGCGGCATCTCGGGCCTCTTTCAATTCCTTTTTCACTGTTAGTACATTACCGACTATTTGCTTGGCCGGCGCAAGACCCGTCACAGGGAGAAAGATGGGTGGCGCCATGGCGATGATGGGTGAGAAAATTATGTTTTTTGGAGGGGTAGGTCTTGTGGTGTTTTGTGAAAAGGACCTCCGCCCACACCATTTTGGATGACTAACCAAAAAATCCCACACGCACTTCCTCGATCACCTCGAAACTTACCATCTATCTCTTGGCTACATCGTCGATGAAACACCTTCTCGTCGATCTCACAGGTTCAAGAAGACGACAACCGTCACAAACTCTATAGAATAGTATCGTCGAGAATGTTCTTCATACAGGCTAACTCTTGCTATCTTGTCACATAGTGTCATTTGAACTTGTCGTCGTTTTGCTACAGAGCGAATAAAGCACAAGAATCACGGGCACTTAATGCATCACAGGGACTTGAACCTGGCTGCAGGGATAATGAGCTGAATTAAATATCTCCCTGCAAGTATGATAGGATCTCTTCGACATCTTTATATACCTGAACCTCCGCGCTGAGTTGCTCGGCGTCTTCTCTCATTCTTTGCATCTGACGGATGTACTCATCTCTCTGATGGAGAAGATCGTCAGTATCACGACGCATCTCATCTAACCACTCATCCAGACCTGTCATGTCATTGTGGACTTCGCCATCTAACAAGGGTTCAAAATTGGTGAACTCTTGGATGAAAGCATTCCTGGCATTCAAGTCTGCGCAAGTTTGCACCAAGTTGTCATGAAGAAAGGTTTCCCTAGCCATAACATAGTCCTCTGACTCTCTTAGATCGGCAGCTGTCGCTCGTCCAAACTGCCCGCCAGCTTCAGTTCGGTTGAATCCATCTTGGGTGATGTAGCAATTGGTCATAGCTGCTAATAAGACTTCTGCAGCTGGAAGATGGCTATTATCGTAAAGCCGAACAGCTGGCTGTGTTACGGCTACGGGCTCTAGAACTTGTTCGGACATCAAGCATACAATCAGTCCGTAAGCCTTGTTTGCCTTTTTGAGCGAGCTCTTGTTTGTATTCACGTTATACGCTTGTGTGCGTGTAGACATTGACGTGGAACAACCGACATACTGGGGACCTTGAACAAGCGGCGTCTGCCCAGATGGGTCATGACGCAGACTCTCAACTCTTCGAAGTTCAAGACTTTTCACCAAGGCGGCCATACTGGGCAAAACACTATCTTTGTCAATGAAGCGCGGACCACTGTTCGAGTCGTGGCTTCCAATGGCATTATCAACCCTACTCACAAAGTCTCTTAATTGGCAAGCAGCTACATTAGGTGGATTGTTCCCATGATGGCAGTAAGCATGGTACCCCTGGATGTATCTCCTCAAATTGTCAATCAGTACTTGAAGCTCGCTCGCTGTCAGCCACGCGCCAGCTCTGCCAGCCACGCAAATTCCTAGAATGTACACCCCAAGGCCTCCAGTATCACCATATGTCTTTGGCCTATCGCGAATCTTGTGGAAATCGAAAGCGATGGTTCCAAGGCAAGCCGAGACAAGGAGCTCCCTAGGGATACAGTGTAGTATCAACCATGTTCTAGAGCCCTTGTCCCTCACATCACGAAGACACTTGAATGTAAGGTCTTTGCCCCCCCTTAGCCACTGGGGTAAACCAGCAGTCTGTTTGATCATGTCCGGAAACAGTAGGGACAGTCCGTAATAAGAGTCATCTCGGGTAAGTGAGGTTATGATTTTCAACCTCAGCCCATCAAGCAGCGGTATCTCAGCCGTTGGCACAGGCGGCCAAGACAACTTGTCCATTTTCACGGTTATGTGAGAGGATTCGAAATACTCGCACTGTTTAATCACTATCTTGACACGCAGAGGGAAGCTGTCGCACAGGTGATGAAGATGCGATATGATTTTTAGTGAGGTAGACTGTTGTGGAGATTGTGGGGAGGAGAGGCTTTCGGCGCTAACTCGCCAAGGTAATCAATCAGGTGAGATATGTCTTGACGCTTGGGCCGCACTCAGTTACATCATCAACTCTGTACGCGTCCTTGCAGGTGTTTGTGCGAGGTAACTTTGATATCGAACACCCCCATGTCTCATCAGTTTCTCACGACATATGTCAACTACGATGCTTAATTTGATGACTATTCTATCTACCATTCATTGCATGCGCGGATTATAAGTGTGCATTCTATTGCACACTCACCAGGGCTGTGTATCTCTGTTGACCGTAGAGCCGCACGATGGTACAGTGCAGATTTTCTTACAAGGTGTGGTGTTGCACAAGCGCCCACACTAGGGACGGGACGATTGCGCTTAAGTTGCCTGGAAGAGCCAATGGGCAACATCCACTTGAGCAAATGCGGCATCCCCACTTTAACCAATAACTTTACCTCAGCCTCATATATCAATAAGTAATTTAGTAACAAGCAGACGAGTAACGTCATGACATGCGAAAATGCCCAACTTCGACGTAAGAAAGTATTGTAATCTCAAGAACAATTGTTTGAATTCGGTATAATATGGGCCCAAAACTTGCATCAATGGTCAAGGGCTTCATGCTTCAGATCGCGACTCGGTCACATGTGTAGAAGTAGAACTGTAATACCAAAAGATATACGCCTGTGGTCAACTGTGCATGCATGATTCCATGACTTGGCTGATATATGGAACGTTTATTTGGGTTTATATTGGACAGCCTTCATACCTGTGGGACATTGACGAGTGATAATATGAGTTAGTTAAAGGGCTAAGGAATAGCTGGATACAAGTAGATTGAGGCTGAAATTACAGCTGCACGTTGATTGTCTGGTCATATTGGCTTTACAACTACCAAATATCTTATTGACGAATTTAGGCGTGCAAGGTTCAACGAGATACTCGATTAGCTGATACATATTGAACCCTTGCACACATGCCACCAAAGTAGCTGACCGCCCTGGGAGACTCTTTCAGGTCACTGTTGAAGGGAATGTGTGACACTGGCACTTATTGTTGCGATAAGATAAGGCAGCCCAACTTTGTTGATACCTTTGCCAATTTGAACCCCTCCGACCCCTCCATTTCCCAAAGAACAACCACTTTCTGAATATTGACAAAATCAAGCTCAGAAACGGAAATCATCATGCCGCATATGCGCTCATCTTTGGGACTTGCGGGCACAGATGCCCTGCGTCGTCGAGAGGCGTTGCTCGTCATCGCGACAGGAGAAAAGGGCATGACGCCCGAGGAATGGGAGAAATTGGTGAGGCGATCCGCCAAGGCCGTCGCAAAAGACATGGCCAAAGATAGCGACGACGATCGCTTCGAGCGAGTTTCAGCAGCATACTTCCACTTCCAAGTGGACATGATGCTGTGGATGCGCCGTAAGTACTACATTTCCCGATCTAGGTGTTTCAGCGGTTGCTAATCAAACCTACCGCTCGCAGTTCGGATGCCAACGGAGTTTCCGTGGGCTGACTCGCTCGAAGTTCTGCACTCGTGTGTCAACGAACCGCCGTATTCGACAGAGTACAAGCAGGCGTTGCTATGGCGCGAAGAGGAGGCAATCGATAAAGAGGCTCCTTACGCCCAAAGGGAAGTCGACGAGCTCCTCCAACAACAGGAGGAACAAGTCAAAAAATACAAGGCTTTCATGGCTTCAAAGTCTCCGAGCGGGCCAGGGAGCCATGAGAAGACACTTGAAGAAATAGACTCTTCGAAAGCCTCGAAAAAGAGTATCGAAGAAATCTACAACGAAGCTTTCCCCCCACCCTCATCAGGGAGGTGGGCCGATGAGTTGGAGGACTTGGACGAGGCCCCGGACCCTCTGGCTTACTCTAGAGTACCTGCTGCCAATAATGTCAAGTCTCCAACTGTGTGCGATACAAGTAAAGGTAAAGGCAAGTGCAAGTCAGTAGCAGACCTCTCACTAGCCATGGCAGATCCGCCATCGAAGTCAGAATTTCCAACAGAGGAGTTCTCGTTTCTCAGGCTGTTGGATGAGTCCAGGCAATACCAGAGACTATTAACAGCCTCTACAGCTAACCCGGGTGCAGGAAGCTCGTCTCAATCGAATCGACCGGCCACAGTACAACAGCCGGTATCGCGATCGGGTCCTCCCCAGAGGCGTGACCCGCCTGCTCCAAAGCCAGCAGTTCAACGGCCACAAGGGATTCAACCCCCACCTCAGCCACGAGGATTGCAGAATGACCCTCGAGCACCCATCAGACGTCCGCAACAGCCATCGTTGCAGCCCCCCGTTGTGCCAGCTACGCGACCGCCCCCGGTGTCAGCTGTGCCAGCCACGAGTCCTCCTGTCGCAACAGGACATACCAAACCCGCCGGTTCTAATCAAGATCCGAAAACCAAAACTTACGGCCATTATGTGCCACCCGTGGAACAGCGCCGTGACATTTGGATAAAGCTCTTCGACAAGGAGCGTCCTACTGAACCAGGCTGTGACGCCTTCGAAGTTGGTATCCCCAGGTCTTGGTGGGGTATGGTCATGGGAACCCACGGCACTGTCATTTCACAAGCCCATAAACTCGTGGGATGCGTGCGCCTTGCCGTAATTCCGCTTCAAGAAAACAAGCCTGAAGGTGATCTCAAATTGATTGCTGGATTACAGGGGTGGGTCAATGACAAGTCGCCAAACTATTGGAAGGCATTGGGCGACGTCTGGGCAGGTATCAATAAGTGGGTGCTGACCCGCCGGCTTGGTACTGAGAAGCGTGATCTGGCAGCCTTCCTCGAGTCTTGGTTGAAGGACGGCCAAAGCGGTATCAGTCACCAAATATCTGACACCCGGAAAGACTTCCAGGAGGAAGTCAAGAAGAAGGAGAGGCTTCGCCTGGAACTTACTGCACAAAAGGCAGCCGCTGTTGCCCAAGTTGAGTCCGATGTTGCTCAATTCATCGTGAACAAAACAGACGATGAGTGCGAACAGATCGTTGATGCTTACTTCTGGAACCTAGATGAGCCCCCAGACTTGTGCAATTACCATGAGGTCATCTGGGAGATTTCGGCGGCCTGGAAGAAGAGAGTTGCTGCCGCCGGACAAAAGAGAGCTGAGTCATGGGCTTGGAAAACTCATCGAGCCCTGAAAGATGGGTAGAGCAAGACATGAATGGTCTTGATCGTGGGGTGGGAGATGCCAAATTCCTCTCCCGCTAGCGGTTTTTTTGATAGAATACGGTGGTGATCCCTTGGACCAGTCCTCCAATAATGCAACGTTTTCTATTACATTGCAGTGTTCAATCCAGTGATAATGATTATGATTTGCGTGAATAGAATACCGTTCGATGTGCTATGTTGATTGCCATGTGAATTATCTGTCCCACTTAACATGAGATACATGTTGACATAGGAACTCGTAAAGGTACAGGTAGACTTTGCATGTTTGATGTGGCAGCACAATCTACCGGATCATCTTCGTTCCGGGTTGCAGCTGCCGGCTGTTGAGATATGACTCCAACACTCGATTCTCGCGGACTCTTGTTCACTTTTCCCCAAACGCCCACACTCAGGTAAGCCGCCACCAGCGTCCATCGGCGTTGATTTCCATCTCCAGCCCATCTCTTTCATCGTATTTTCAGTGCACTAACGTTTGAGAGGTTATTTCGAAGCGGAAAAAGCAATAAAAATGACTGATCAACAGCACGGCATCGACGAGTCGAGACACGCGGGCTCCTCGCCCACCGGTGAAAGAACCGGTCAGAAGCGAGGGCGAGATAACGAGCCTTCTTCTGAAACATCGAGGAAGCGTTCGAGGGTCGAGGATGACCGGCTGATGACGCGGTTCGCCGACAAGGTGCTGCAGACGCCCAAACAAGTCTCCATGACCAACATGAGGGAGGTGAGAAAGGTGAGAGGCACCATGACGCATCTCTCAAAGGATCAGCTGGACGTGCAGTTCCACCAGACGCCTTCAGGTGTGAACACGTGGACTGCCAGGCCAAAGGATATGCCGACAGGCACAAACTTCGTGGTGCGGGGTCCTGATGGGCTAGGTAGTGTCATGAAAATAGGCACAACCAAGACGGAGGTCGACAACGCAGCAAAGTTTTTGTCCTCTGAGATCTTGGACAGGGATGCAGCAGTGTACATCACCTGGAGAGAAGAGGATCCTCTCATGACGGCTAAAGACATGTTCAACTACAACAAGAACAAGTTGTTGCTTCCAAGGGCGAGGTCCGAGTTTTCTAGACCTAGAGGCAGATCAACCCGGCCGTCATCATACAGCCGGGCTCCCACTAGCGGATGCGCAAATTGCGGTCGGCCAGGTCACGAGCTAAGAGACTGTTGGGTCCCTTCTTCAATTGCGAAGGGAGACATATACGGCTGTCCCTTGTGCAATGAGCAACACCAGTTCGACACCTGCGACAAGAGCAGTTCGCTTTCCGCCGAGCAACTCTTCAAGGTGCTCATTTTGGACCGAGCGGGCAAATGCCGGATTCGAACGATCATTCCGTGGATCCGCGTTCTTGAAGAACAAGAAAAGCTCTGGTCGCAGGTCACAATGCTTCCCCTCTCCGCGGAGTTTGTGCGGCGCATGTTCACTTCGTCGAACTTCGACAAGAACAATGCGACTGAGTCCTGGGATAGGTTCAAGAACGGTGTCCAGGATCCTGCAACCAAGGATCCCGCGACCACCCTTGAGAACTTCAAGAATGGGATTTTGGCCCACGAGATGTTCATCCCATCTTCGGTCATGAAAGCCAATGGCAAGGATACCGGCGATGTATTAGACATAGCTGACATTGAGGATGAGATTGTGGACAGCCTAATGGCGGGTGATACTTCTAACACTGTCTACCTGTCCGCGAACCTCGGCGCCCACCAGCGAGTCTCCGAGGTACAGAATGAGAACTTGGTGTCTGAATCTGAAAACACGGGTCAGAATACCGGAACAGATGCAGCTACAAATGCTGCGCAGGTATTTACACAAAACGTGGATCCTACATCTGTTCCGCTTCCTGCGAGTTCCTTTGCCGAAGACATGGATTTGGAGAAGAATGAAGAGATTCAATCCCCCAGGTCAGTCAAGGGCCAAGGCGGTAGGCGCAAGTCCAGAAGAAATCCCAAGCCTGTCAGCATCGAAAACGATGACGCTGACGAAAAAAGCTCTGGGTCTGAGTTGTCAAGCAGCGACGACGATGTAGAAAATGAGAAATATCTTAAACAGATAAGAAGGATCAGGATAGAAGGACCGACGGGCACAATTTCCCGCGTCGCATCGCCTGATCCAGCTCAGGGTCTATGAAAGGTGCCGGGAAAATTATCCGGTGCCATGCTGAGGGAGGAGAATTTGAAAGATAATCAATAGAATTGTCATTTTCTTTTCTCCATGACTTTACTCTTGTGCCTTTTGTCATGCGATTTATGATTTATATGACCACGCTTCCGGTGAATCCTGTTAGACAGCCTTGCGTTGACCACCCTGTGTGGACAGCGTTGTGTGTGGAATTGTCTTATGTATCTGGCCCTATTCTCTGCGCCACTTTTCTTTGAAAGTGACGCATGAACATATATGTGCTCTCAACGCCTGAGCCACCTGATATGCAGATCGAGCAGGCAAGTTCAACAAATTCAATTAGGTACTGTTATTCTTGGCTCTCTAGGCTGCAGCTGTATCGCATGATTGATCCCTATAGTAACATGTAAGCTGTGTGCCTGGGTGCTTAATATGAAGGGAATCTTTATACCCACAACAGCGTTTTGGGTGGGGTTTGGGTGATATACCTACAATGGGGGTTTTGGCGAGATTTGGATGATATACTTACAACAGTAGTTGGTGGGATTTGTATGATATACCCACAACAGTAGTTTAGGTAGGATTTGTATGATATATCCATAACGGCAATTTGAGTGGCTTAAGTGTACCAAGTGGGCTCAGGGAGCTCCCCAAGAAGCTGGTACCGCCCAAGCTCCCTATTCTTATATGACACCGGGTCGTGGAGCGTGTGAGTTCTGATATCTCTCCAGAAACGATCTAATCCAACCTTAGTCGCTGTAGACTTAGCTCCTGTCAACTCAAACACTCCCGAAGTAACCCGTAATCCAGTGTCCGTCTCGACGACCTTGACACTTGCCACCCATTCTGCTGCTTCGCCTCTAGCCTGCGCCGTCACCTTCGCTCTTCCTTCTAAAGTTCCTGAGCTCACGTACAAAGAGCTGATTTCTTCACCAGCCTTGTCGACTAAAGATATGGCAGCTCGTAAGTAAGTGAGGAAGTTACCGTATGTTGACAGAATATAGAACTTATCCTGCAGGTTCTCTTTATTCTATAACTCTTGTGAGATTGTGCAACATCATATACAAAAAATCAACTTACATCTCCTCCAAATGGCTAAGCTCTGGTAGACTTGTTCGTGTATGAAGATGCTTCGTTTAGGGCTCCCCAGGCGATCCCTATGTAGAAGTCGCTCAATACGAGCTGAATGCTACAAAGCTGAGTTAACATTGGGCATCTGCCCATGGCGCCTTGACATTATCGATTTTGACACTCTCCGACTCCGTTAGACGCAGTCCGACGTTATTCCAATCATGAGGAAACTGGATGCCTGACTGCTCAGTTTTGACAATGGCGAAAATATGATCACTTGTGTCGTCATATGCTCCTTCAAGAACAGTCAAATCAGACACGACACCTCCTGTGTTGAAGAATTTGAACCCGTTAAAGACAATATCATCGCCATCTGATGTAATACGCAGAGCATTGTCTCGAAGACTCACTGCACCGCCAACAAAAGAGTTGTTGGATATGATGAGCTTCTGGAAGCGATCCACCACGGTCCTGACGACATTCGCGGTCGTCGACCACGAATGATATCCAAGAAGCACACCCAACGAGCTGTGACGAATGTCAGTCATAATGTCGCTAGGACATTGAAAACGTGCATTCTACCCGTCGTTTAGTTAGTAACCGATTTATATCTTCTAATAATATGGTTGTCATTCTGTTATTATCGTTGTTATATTCTCTATGACTTATCGTCAGTTCGGCTATATATTATGATTGTATCGTAACAAGCTACAATCAATCTCTATTCTACCACCGCCTGTATACTAAACATGGCTGTATTTCCAAGTTCATGAAATCTATACTAACCTTCAGCATAAATCGAATATCCATTTCGCGTACTAGAACCACATCTGTTTTACAGCCGCTTCTCAACAAATAGCCAATGCAGACCTTTGGCTACCGACTGGAATATGTCGATGAAATTCAGGGCATCGAGAAATGCCCTCCAGCCAAGGAAGCCACCATAGTTCTCAACAGCTTCTGGGAAAGTGTTGATTCGAGTGCCAATGTCAAGCATCACGATGCTAGTAACAGCCTGTAGTGCCCGATCTTTTCTGGAGGTTTCTATCACACTATAACCGACCCAAGGGTATGCAAAAATATGAAGCGTGGCGACAATGAGCATTTCGAAACACAGCACCAGATTTGGCAGTCCGACTGCCAAGGAGGGATAGGAAACCTTTTCCGATGGCTTGATGGGGCTGTTTTCGGACCCTACTAATGCATCGAGAACAATCTATGCTTCACAGTCAGCATGAGGACGGACAGAAAGAGATAGCGGGTTACTGCTGATTTTGTCTTGGTGTGACAAGTATTTACCGTTTGAATGAAAAGTAGAAAGATTATAATTTTGATTGCCGAAAACTTGAGAACAGGTTTGTGAGGCTTCAAATCGCTTCGGCATTGGATATAGAATTGAATTAAACAATTCATGGCAAATAAGAGGGACACTACTTGGATCATGTTGATCTACGCTCTCAAATTGTCAGTGGATATTGTATGATTTCATGCAAATACAAATAGCGCGTGGATTCTTACCCAAAAATGAGCGAACTGGATGCCATTTGACTCTGCACAATAGATGCCAACAGCTTCCGTTATGAGCAACGCGATCGTAGACAATAGCTTGATAAAGCTATATTGAAAAATACAAAACCATATAATCTATGCTCGTTAGCGACAGAGATTTTTAGCTATAGAGAGTAAGCCAACCTACGCTAAACCATTTCACACCAGCGTTGGCTTCGCGTGGAACATTGCGGGACTTTGAGCAAGGTCGAAAGCAGAACTTGAATGGTTTTAAGAAGAACCAATCTTTTATCTCTACTGAATCAAATGATCTTCTAAGGGTCCCCTCATGAGGTTGAAGATATTGGCAGAGGAGGGTGAAGAATGCTGCAAGGACGAAGGCTTCGTATAACTGGTATATGCCCTTGAGTATAACATGATGTTGAAAATAGACTATGGAAAGCCAGGCACTTAGGCTGAAGACTGGCACCATCAAGCAAATACGTATAATCCTACAGGACTTCGTGAGCATTACTACCCCTTTGACCATCAATGAATTGAGAGCAAGACATACTGGCGTTGTTCGTGCGGTTTTGTGTAATTGGTAGTGTGCTTAAAGACTTGATAGAACGAGAGCAAACATGCGGAGCCGGCGAATAGAAGTCCCAATAAAACGATGAACTGATGAACAGTGAGAAAGCCAACGGCTTCTAGATTCGAGACTATGATGCCACAAATCACCGTTAGTCCAGTACGAACTTCTGCACGTCATACTAGGACCTACTCGGGACCTTAAGCCCATTATCGTCGCATTGACCGGCCATCGTTGTCGTTGGGAGATTGAGTTGTCTGCGAGATTTTATCTAAGAAGCCCAGCACAACGTTAGACTATTTCACCGGGGAGACTAATTAGTTGAGACGCTAGAAGGGGGATTTATCTTGCATTCGCTAGGTACAGAAGTGGCAGAATCCTGCCTAGAAGTCATATGCCGGTGGGATTATGAAACCATCTGGGGGCACTGCATGCTTGGTGGCCCTCCCCTTGATACCCATGTCTCATAGATACGGTAAAGACCAAGTGGGTCGTTCTTTAGGCCATTGATTGCCAAAAGTGTTTGTGTTGAAGATGCCAAGACCGACGGGATGTCGTCGCATTCGTATTCTACCGTGCCAAGATGTCTTAGCCAGCGTCTGGTCAAAGCTTACCAAATTTTTGGCGGGTATCATGATGTCAGGATTCTCTGCGTTATGCGTTTATCAGCATGCTAAAAATAGGATCAGCGGGACTTGTAAGCTAATACCTTTTTCAAAATTCTTGTTGTCATAGATGCCTACATTTTCCAAGTGAATCCTTGCCTATCTAGCTGTTGCAACATGCCCAATTCTCGCTCACGTTATTTCATCCCGATCCGTTTTACTAGGGGACAAGTACGCATACAATGGCCCCTTATCCCATAACATATATATCTTCTGTCTCTCGAGCCAGTCTCTGCTCGAGTCAGCTATCCTAAGATCGAAATTCCAAAGAACGCGCGACATAATCAACCTCATTTCCACATAGGCTACGCTATATCACTGTCAATAGACCATAGACTGCTAGGGGAGGGAGATATTCTTACTTTTTTCCCAAACAATTCCGCGGTCCAATATGAAACGGCTGGAATGCGTTTTTGTTGTCATCGACGAAACGCGGATCATCTAGGAACCGTTCTGGATGGAACTTGAATGGATCATGAAAATGATTTTCGCTATGGTACATGGCCCACTGGTGTATCGCAACTATGGTCTGGAAGGGTTGACTTAGTCTTTAACTCATTGACTATCACAGAGTTCAATAATAGATTGAAGCATGTACCTTGTCGGGAACAAAATGGCCACAAATATTGGCACCCCCGTTCGGGACCATGCGTGGCAAACCAAGAGCTACTGGAGGATATAAACGAAGGGCTTCATTCAGACATGCTCTTAGATATCTCAATTTGTTTGTCGAGTTGATGTCGATCTCGCTCTCATTCTTGAAACTCGATCTGATTTCGTCAGTCAACGTTTTGAGATGCTCTGGGTTGGTTAGAAGAAAGTAGGTGAGACCCCCGAGGAGAGTGGCAGTAGTTTCGGAGCCAGCAATGATAAGTATACTACTGTTTGCCTCCAGATTCTCCAAGGGTATACCCTAAAAAGGTGTGAGCGAGCGCATTGTGTTTAGCTCCTAGGGTATCATGCCTTACCAAGTCGTCCTTGACCTTGAGTAGACCCTCAATGAAATCTGGCCTGCCTGTCAGCTTAGTGGCCTCCATACGCTTTAGTAGCTTGGATTTCGTCATTTCCAAATGCTGCTCTCGTCGTCGCCTTCCAGCCCTAGTTGAAAAGCAAGCCATAATTATTTGTCTTAGTGTAGGGAAATAGCTGGCTGTTTGAACGACAGTGCCCACTCGGGCCATTTGAAAGATGGTGCGTATCCAGGGGTGATAGTCAGAGTTGTCAAGACAGCCGAAGGGTTCGCCAAACGCCAAATCGCCAATTATGTCGAAAGTTGCGTAATTATACCACGCTCCGAGATTGACCGCTTTTGTTCCAGCGGCACAGTTCTGGTGCAGTCGTTGTATCAAGAGGTCAACGTATCTCATTACTGTTGGCTGCTGCTCATGCGTACTTCTCTCACTGAACCCATGTGCTAGCTGCCTCCGGAGTATACTATGCTCCTCACCGCTAGAGCTAACTATGTCGGTCGGTTTTCCGGGAAAGGGTCGGTAGAAGCCCTCATACTTCTCGAATATTGGATCACCTTGTTTGCGGTGACCCATGATATCCTTCCACGCTTGGGGATTCGAGAACGATAGCTCATTGGGAGCAATGCGTACTACTTCGCCATACTCGTTATGAAAATCGAGCATTTCGAAGGGAAGCGTGCCTTTGATAAGCTTGTAGCAGAAGGTCATCCGTGTAGCTCGCATTCCAAGGGGTCCTGGGAAATGTCGCAGAGGATGGAGAAATAAGTTGTAAGCGACCTGGACAGCCAAGCATGCCACAGCCTGAAAGTTTTAGCAATCGTTACAATACAATTCAGGGATATGTGGTCACCGCACCAAGATAAGGCTGAGCGCGATCATACTCGCAGCAGTGAGAGACATGATTCGGTGACAGATGTAATGGAAAGATAATGAAACTGTTTAGAAGACTGACGTTGAAAAGTTAAGCTTGGAACAACCTTTGCCAGACGCTGTCGCTGCTGGTTCTGTCTCTCAGTTTATTCGGCGGCTTGACTGCTCGAACTTGACACAATCATAGGGGCTATGTCGTGGATGTGCTAATCAGATCCCTACAGTTCTAAATATCCTTGTATTGAAGCCTTTTCGGCTAAGGCAGAATCCTCCTCAACACTTACAGTTACATTCTAATTGAAATCGAACGCACAATGGGTAGATACTGAACCCATGAAATTTGAGTAGTAATTTATCGTACACATCCATTTTCTTGTGTGGGGGGGGGGGGGTGACGAAACCTAATTTCCACCTGCAACCATGTCATCGGATTCGCATTCGCATGCGGATTCGGACAGTGACGCTAGTCTCGTATAACTGCGCCTATTATTCGTTGTTGTTATACGACCCCTAGAAGGAGCAATTTAGTCAACATATCCCACAAGCTAACTAGGCAGAGCTTCCTTGTCGACACATGAAGATCATACACAACGAAGCCATCAAACCACTCTACACCGCGGTGCTGGTTCGGGCATCGCTCGGGTCGTCGATGGCTCTCCGCTCCACGTTTCCCTTTCCATTGCTCTGTGCTGTAGAGCCACAGCATTCGATGCATTTCCGAAAAGGTCCATAGGAAGAGGTCAATGAATACAATGCGTGGTCGTCGTCGCCAACCTTGAGCGAGTAGTAGTACCAAAATGCGAAGATCGCGGTCATTGACCCAAGCCAGAAGCCAAACAAAATGTCAAAGCCATGGTGGCGGAAGTCAAATGCGCGTGAAATCGAGATAAATAAAGCTCCAAATACGGGACTGACGACAATCACTAGAGCATACAGTGGTGGCGGAGTAGCTCGATTGTATGCTGTCAAGACTCTCATATTCTGCTCCCCCGTTCGCTTTTGTATCTCTAAATCGATGGGGCTGCGTGGCATTTTTCTCCGCTGGTAGAGGTTCCGAGATGTGCATGAACCAAGATCACCACTTGAAGCGTCTCGCCGTGAATCACCATGGGAATGAGTATTCCTTGCCTTCATAGAAGCCCACTCTATGAAAAGCTTTCGTGCCATAAAGAGAGTCAGGTAAATAAGACCTAGTACGTAGTTCAGCAAATACTCTCATGTCCAACTTCTCTCGGGTTGTGAAGTACCTGCGGCAGAGAATGATGCATGTCCACTGGGAAAACTTCGAAAGCCATCGTGTAGCATCTTCTCGTCTGGATTCTTACAAATCTCTAGGGAAACCAATTGGCCAGTTCCTACAACAGTTGAAACGCCGCCCACAACGTACTTATCCATATTGTCGATATCAGGCTTACAACGAGAGAGCATATCAGGACGTGGTTTTCCGCTCAGAAGTTTAAGAGTATTGGTTATAAACCAGGCAGAAACAACAGATAGTATAAGGCCTAGATATCCAGCTTGAAACTCCCATAATTTGTATCTCCAGGTATATGATCTGTGTCTCGAATGAATGACACTTGCTCTGAACTGAGACGCGAGGATGATTATGGTGATAATTATGGCCGGGGCCAGCACACAGCTCAGCAATAAAGTTAGGGTTGTAATGGTTTCGTGTTCGGTGAATGGATATCTGAGGTGTTAGTTGCCTCTTGAGCCGGGTCCTGATCGAAAGCA
This sequence comes from Phaeoacremonium minimum UCRPA7, assembly GCF_000392275.1. NCBI lineage: Eukaryota > Fungi > Ascomycota > Sordariomycetes > Togniniales > Togniniaceae > Phaeoacremonium > Phaeoacremonium minimum. The sequence goes on from NW_006920997.1 coordinate 56,639, forward strand.
AAGAAATAAGCTAACGTACGAAATATCGCTATATTCGAGCGAGAATGGCATCGCTTTTGGTGTAACGTAGTTGAGGATACACCCGCCAAATGCGATGCAAAAAAGGACCAGCCAGTCCAACGCATACTCGCAAATAAGCAGCATGGTGGCTCTTCCCTGTCGCGCACCTAGTGCATCAAGCATGCGCCGTAAGATCTTCATCCTGCTATGATGTCTTGACTTAATCAAATCTGAAAAGGGCTGTTTGATTAGACAAGGATGTGGACCTCCTCTCTACACAACTAGAAAACATCAGGTTCTCGTGGGATATATATTTGAAAGGGAGAGTTCTGCTTAACGTTTCTAAGAATTGGAAGAGGGCATGATGATCTATCTCCTTGGCTCTGAGACATGAGTTCCATGGCAAGTCTTCTATCCAATCAAACCCCGGATCACTGCTCCAATGTTGCTTGGCAAACGTATTAGCAACCGTCCTCGCTTTCTCTTTCTTCACGAGCTCATTCGTCACAGGCCGCAGTGCGAGAGAGCGATACTTTTCGACTAAAGCGGCTTAGAGCACCCGCCGTGCTCCACAAACAAAACAGTGACAGCACACACAAAAAATGGCTAAAATGTCATCACCTAAATATTCCGATGAAGTTTTATGTCAGCTCCTTAGTCGGCCTACAAGCTCAGAATATTGGCAAATTGTTGCTATATCTTTAGCATGCATATCTGCCATGGACAGCCTTCGTACTGCTCTACTAGTGGAGTACGAGTGTACATCTTTGTCTCTATAGTGAGAATACAGATTAACTTACCGAACGCCACATTCATCATACCTACTGGCCATTGCAGCATTCTTCTCAACGGCGAATCGCCGAGATTTCCTAAAATATTTCGAATCAAATCTTTAGCCCAGCCCTCGGGAAACCAACATTTAGAGCCCTTATAATGTAGTAGAACAAAATAATAGGCAAGAATGACCATGGACATGTGTTGTCGCCGCTGGAATAACTCTAGATACCCATTTGAAACGAGCCTAGGCCAAAGCAAGACAACACTTTCTCTATCGACGCCGCTAACGAAATGTTGTTTTTGACAATGGCAATGCTATCGTTCAGGGTGGTAATAGCAGTGATGAGAACAGGTCTTTCGTCCTAGCTGAAATTTTCGTTTGATTCTTCTAAGAACAGCTTGATTTTCAAAAGTCGATCGAGGACCGACCAAAGATGATCGTCGTTGTAACTGAAGGCAACGGTGCTCGCAGCTTTGTTGATGAGCAGTCCATTCAAAAGGTTCCGTTCGGATGTCTTGGTCCAAGCAACGTTGAATCACACTCATGCCTTCAATGAGAGTGAATATATCGGCCAGACTATCGATTGCCAGAGCGTATTTGTTGATTGTTGCATAATTTCGAAACTGTGATAATCGGGTGGGGTTATTCCGGCACCGATAGCAATATATATAGCACTCTATAGGCGGCCTACAACGCTTGCAGCTTAGAGACCTATATACTACTGCTGTTACACCCTACTTGCTACCTACGAAGGGAGCTCCGCGTTATGTAGCCCATGAGATCCGTCATAGAAACATAGCGAAGACGCTGACAATCAGAAATATCAAGCTTGGATAGCAATTGGATGCGGCGATGGTGTCTACTGGGGCTGTGCTCTTGTTCCGTTGATGGCATGCTTCTGATGCCGAGACGCCTACACAAAGTAGGCATGCTGAAATTCGGGATGCATTTATGCCATGTGAAATCCCGAAAGCGCTAGTGTTTAACGGAGTGTAAAAGGGCTTCCCGAGGCACATCATATAGCAGTGCTTGCTGTACACTGACACAGGAAGACAGTGTCCGATATGCGATAGAGGTATAGTGATGCACGAGATCGAGGTCCAAAATCCAGCATCTCGCGTCAACTAAGCCAATCGTGTGGAGGAATATCGAGAACCAGAGAAATAGGTCAGCCGTTGACGAGGAACGATCTGAAGCTAAGTCAAAGCACGATTGAAGTTGGTAGCGACAGTCCAAATCATTGGTGCGAAAGGTACATCCGGGATGCGAAGTTTGGACAAACCCTGTAGCCGAAGCCGAGATTTAGAAAACTGAAATGCCACTAGATTTCTCGATTACCTTTGTGAGCCTAGCAGCATCCCCTCTTTCGTTTCCACCCAGGGGGGTGATCGTCACACCCTTATTGGGCTGTGGCTTGGATGACCCAAGGGTACGTACACTGGGTGAAACCATTTCATCACACTGGCCCAGAAACCATTGTTTGCTGTTAAGCAGAAAAGAGAGGAAAATGAGAAGGGAGGCAACTCGCTTTGACTGTCCCCTCTTTACCTCGTGAAGAGCACTTACGCAAATCTTTATATCCCAGCCGATTCATCATTGAGAGCAATACTTCCATCTGTGGAACTGCCGTAAATACCATGAACACAGGGCCTGTGGTAATTTATCATTAAACAGAACTAACAAAGTATGCTAGATGAGAACAGCGAGTGTGGCTTAGAGAAGCAACGAAGGCCAAGAAATATGGTGCAACGCCAAAATACATTTTTCGTCAGCCCTTTTAACCCGTGATACATGCTTTACCTTTTTACTGACAGAGTATTTTATTCCACAATCTTAAGTTATCTCTTGACAAATGAAGAGAGGCATGAAAAGGAGCAACCCGGCGCGTCTTGCTCTTACTCTTTCCAGGAAGCTAGTGTTCTGCACAGCCAGTTAGAATGATTCCGCGGCGCGGATTCAACTACCTGGTCATACGCACATGCGGAAATGAGAAGGTCATGCCACCGAATCAAAATACCGAAGACTAACCATCAGTCTTGCTAAGGTTCCAAAGTTACGCACTCATGGTGCGACATTAGTAAAGGAAAGAGGAGAGGATAGACGAATCACTTGAAGCATATTCCGCGAGGTATGATCGGGAACGAGTCTCATTGACAAAAGAGCCCAGGATCCGTGAGTTGTCGCTAAAAGGATCCTCTTTTCAGCAGTATCAGACAACATCTCGATCTTAGACGACCAAGCCGCACTTTCATTCTCATCGCCTTACATTAATCAAACAAAAAGCTGCGCTTGGACATGTCAAGGTCCTGGTAGAATACCGGCTTCCGAAAGGAGTGGAATAATGAAGGAAAAGAGATATGATCGGTCCATACGAAGACCTTCGTTTGTGCTAGCATTCTTTTAAGTAATGAAATTCTACATCAATTAATTGTTGACTACTATCTCGACGTAGCTGGAGTTTAGTCACATTGGAACTAGCCTTAATTACGTGGTGGTTCTTAAAAGATGATATCAACAAATATAAGGATCAAGGCTGGGAGGACACCAGCTTTTTGGAATATTTGAATCCTATTTCTTGCCATTCACATAACGATTATTGGCGCGATATCCCTCTGTACTCAGCTCTTCGTGCTGGCTGTATAGAGGTTGAAGCTGATATATGGCTTTCAGACAACAAGCTAAATGTTGGTCATACCTTTCGCTCCCTTTATGTGAATCCTATCGCTTATCTTCTCGACAAGCAAGCAATATCATCTAATAATACGAAGGACTACCAATTCAAATTTGACCATAGTCAGACTCTAACACATATGGTTGATATCAAGTCCGACGAAGATTGAACCTAGCTAGTCCTTATGGAGGCCTTAGATCCACTGAGAAAGCAAGGTATCCTGAGTGTATATGAGAATGGACTGGTGTCCTACAGGCCAGTCACTGTTGTTGGAAGTGGTAATAGCCCTTTTGAACTGGTTACCACAATTCAGACTATCGGGGTATCTTCTTTGATGTATCCCTTGGTTCGTTTTCTGATGAATCGACAAGGTCATCTTATAATTAGGCAAACTCCCATTTGATAAGTATTTTATTCAGAAAGTCCATTGGACATACTTGATTCTGGCGTTTGACCCATTCTCAACTACAAAAAGTCAGGAAACAAAAATCGGAAGCATATGATCGAGGTCTGGAAGCCAGATACTGGGGCTTGCCCACTTGGCCGACTTATGTTAGAAATCCCGTATGGGATATCCTAATTCGAGAAGAAGTCGACATATTGATGTAGATGATCTTACAGGGTTGCATGGGTGGTAACGGAGGTAGCGGTAGGATTGATCGATTGTCTCGTCGATTTTTTGCAATAATTCCAACAATTTGTCAAATCTCACCAAGTCTCAATCAGGCGTCTCCTCATGCTCAGATCGAGTCCATCTATAGACCTATCATTACTTATAGGTATTGATGCAATAGATACAGGTTAAATAATTAGATCATGGGAGGATTTAAGGGGCATCTCTGTATATATATGTATCTATTGTCTAGCCTCTTGAAGCTTTGACGGCTTTTATACATCAGGCCATGTCTGCTTAGAAACTAAGGACAGCTACCAGCTAATTTACTTGAACTTTTATAAGTAGCCAATGTGGTGATCATAGCCTCTAAAAGATTCATTGCTTCGACCCTGTAGTCATCTCTCTCTAGGACACGACCTGGTGCGGCATGGAAACAATGTTTTCTGGTTGCTGTATAGTGTAGGTTGGCCAATGATGTTGGCACCAAGATACTAGTATAGATCATTCTTCAGCAAAATCGAGTGCTATGTGGTTTTGAATAGGCATCATGTCAAATTATCGGATCATACGAACATGCCGCTACAGTGGTTAGGTGAGCCTGTATTTGCGAAGCTAAGCCACATTCGACTCATGAAGTCGCTCAGCCATTTATATTGTAGTTTCCTCTCCAGATGAGTTACTTGAAAGGGGTTTGTCTCTTAGCCCTTGTCTTTCCAGGTCTTGGATACAAATGCAACTTCTTGGAAGTGAGTGGCGTCAATGATCTCTGGGGAAAACCCGGCAGGCATCACCCCGAAACGATAGCTGTACGAGAGGGCATTGGAAGCAGCTCATGCTCGTTTTCTGACATGCCTAGGCCCAACAAAAAGAAAGTCACCAAATAGAGCGACATGTTTGCGTATTGAGAGCCATATGGGTATTCTGGGTTGGGGAGGACAGTTCCAAGGCCTGTGTCAGACCAATTCATAGTAGCATTTGTATAGTACCCATTAAGTTGGTCAAGGGTATCCGTAGAGATGGTCGTCCCAAAGTTCGAGTTGCAAACAACATCTTAGGAAGTCCTCCGTGCTATTGGCGTCGAGTCGTGAGAATCCAGGTACAATGACTGTGCCTTCGTTCGCGTTTGTGCCAATAAGTAGAGGCCTTTGACAAATGCGCTTTATCTGAGCATATCAGAGTTAGGATTAGCAATCAGATCTCTGTCAAATACCGGATTCTACTTGAATACGTTGAGTTTACTGTGACGAAGCTCGTCAGGTGCAGACTGTAGGCACGCTAGGCTGTCCTCGGTCATCGAGCAGTTAGCAGCGGATACCATTGCTTCATACAGAGATTGCTGCTGAGAAGCAGAAGGCATTAACATGAAGAGATAGGAGCCCCTACTTTGGGTAATAGCACAACTGAATAGACCATCATCTTGACTGCCATACGCCAGAAGATGATAGCCCACAGATGAGCCTCCTGCTGTTTCACCTTGAATGGTAACTGTCTTTGAAACTCCGCCAAAATTTGTTATATTGTCTTGAATCCGTTGTAGTGCCATTCTTCGGTCGTACAAGCCTGCGTTGGCAAATCCAAGTTTCTGATTGATGTACCGGATAGAAATCCCCAACCCCCGAGAACATAGTTGAAGCTGACCATGATGGTTGGTATTTCCATTTCCACAGATGTGCGTCCCATATAAGACATGTCGTACCGAAGGCCTCCATTCCCGCCGTCTTTGGAACCTTCGCCGTAAATCCAAACCAAGGCAAGTAGAAGACTACCTTTCTGGCAGCCGGAAGGGCGACCAACATTGATTGTCAAGCAGTCCTCGCTTTGCGGATATGATATGGTTGAGTTGAGCCCCAGTAGTCCTAGAGAACCGCCGAGGCAGTGCGGTGAGTACTTTTGGGCAGACTTTGTCCCATTCCATCCTTTATGGGGCTGAGGCTTCCTAAAACGGAGGTACCCAAGGGTGGTGCTGCAAAAGGAATTCCAAGAAAAAGGTCCTGCCCAAATGAGGACACGTACGATCCGAGGAGAATATCATTTTGTATCGTTACTACGGACCTCGGTAGTAGCGGAGGACTATTTTCCGATTCGTCAGTAGAAGACTGGGCAAATGAAGCAGAAAGCAACGTGATGCACTGCTCTCGTACTTAGATCAAAACGCTGGTAACATTCAGGAGAAATAGTTAACTTTTGACACATGAATATACTGCCGAGATAACTCAATCTTAGTATCGGCACATTTTCTCACCCTGCTGTCCGGCTTCTTCGGGGCGCACTCTTTAGACAGAGTACAAATACAGGCCAGAGATGTCTCTAACAGCTTCGCATCGTTGACTCTCACGTCACTCATTTAGCAGCCAGTGCAACCCCCTTCACCAAACACGAAGATGACAAATCGATGTCTCAGGCTGACTATCGCCGCCGTCTCGATACTATCATGCTGTGCAGGTGTTGAAGCAAGGTTATGTCGCACATTACCTGGCGATGAAGACTGGTCGTCGAAGTCGGATTGGAATGACCTAAATCGCACTGTTGGAGGGCGGTTGATTGAGACAACCCCTCTTGGTGCGTGTCTGTCATGGTTCCGACTACAACGAGGTTAATGTCAAGCTCTCCAAGCTGTTGGGGAGGATGGCACTACGCAGTGAGCATCCAAGAAGCCACCTAATGGAGACCCAAGATATAACAATGTTAACGAACCACAAAGCATCGCCTCTTCTTCGTCCACGCTGAACCAATTTTAGGCGAACCCAAGTTGCGATCCTTTCAAGAGTGTAACCGAGCCCTGTAACGTGGGCTACTACATCAGCTATACAGTAAATATATCGTCTGTCGCCGATGTGACTGTTACGACCCGGGTTGCTGATGAGAAGAACGTCCGCTTTCTTGTAAGAAATACCGGCCATGACCAAGTCACGTTTTACGAGTATCGAACCTCTTGACTGTCGCTAATCTTTCACTATTGCTAGTCAGCTTGGACGATCAACCGGTCGAGGAGCCGTCGCAGCATGGACGCATCATATGAGATGTGCCGAAGTATTACACTGGTCTGATCCAGACTACACAGGCCCAGCGCTTAAGCTTGGGGTCAGAATCTAGGGTAGCGAAGTAGCCAAGTTTGCAGCTGCCTACGGCCTCATCGTTATTGGCGGCGGCTGTTCGATAGTAGGATTCGCTGGCGGATACATCTATGGTGGCGGCCATTCGCCCGTCGACTCTACCTATAGGTTAGCAGCAGATCAAACCCTTTATCTGAAGTTGCCACTGCACGGAGACGTCGTCACCGCTAATCGGAAGTGCCATACGAATTTATACTGGACACTTAGCGTTAGCGGTCCCGGGACCTTCGGTATGGTCACCTCCGCGCCTACCAAGACGCGGAAACAGCCGGGGCATCATTGTTTCTGAACATCACAGATGTCCCTACTGAGACAGGGCGGCAGTGCCGACTGCTGACCATCACCCTCTCAAGATATCACGTAGCACACACACAAAAAGAAGCCTCCAGGGCAAAAAGAACGTATTGGAGTGTAGGGGTAGCCATTCTTGTACTCTGTATGTAGTGATAGCTAAGTGAAGCGAGTAAAAACGAAGTAATAGCAAATAAGTCACCTAACTGCTAGCAGGGGTAAGACCATGCTTCCCAAACTCACTACGGAGACCTTCTGTGACGTCTCGAAGTCATACTACTCGGCGCTGCCTTCACGGGTGGACGCGAAGCTCCATGCAGGTTTTGCATTTGATTCCACCTTTTTTTCTCTAACAACAACGGCGTTCAACCAAACCTTAGAATGATTAAAGCAACTTTAAATCCATTTCTGGATGTTATAAGCGACTACAATATCACATGATCCGTTTTAAGGAAGAACCTCGGTATTACGACTTGTGGATGGCCAGAGATTCTACAGCCATCGGGACCCATTGGCGCTCTGGCGGTTGACTCATTCCCTGAAGCATTTTAGAGGACTCAGAAAAGCTCGCAGACATCATAGATGTGATCAAGTACCAAGTCAATGATCGAGCGATCATTGGTGGAACCGCGCTAAACGGTTCTAGTAGGACTAGTATTTTCCAACGGAGCAAACCCAGCCTGGCGTCAAGCGGTAGTGCTTACGCTGACGCTCACAGATTGGGATTTCTCAGCAACTGATGAGGCATGGACAAAGCTGCTACCGAGTTGTGGGATCCGATGTGGGATGAGGCGGCTCCTAATAGCGGAAACTATGGGAACGAAGCTGATTTTGAGAAACCGAATTGGAAGCACGCGTTCTATGGTTCTCACTATGACGAGCTTCTCAGAATCACACGAACGTAGGTTCCTAGCGGAATCTTCTACAGCAACAGGAATGTGGGCAGTGATCAGTCGACAACGAGGGGAGACTGTGTAAGACAGTCTTGTAGTCAACCACGATACAAATCCCAGTGAACATTAACTCGTTAGACTTATTTTACCTAAGGACATACCATCCTCAACCCATCTCACCTACCCCTTCAGACGAATATTAGATCATAGAAGAAGTTAGATCTGGCTAGTTTACAAAACCAGTTTATATCCCTACTGCTATCAAATTGAGGACCGATTTTGAGAAGACACTCAACTGTGCCATACTGATTACTGGGAACAAAAAGACAACAGGTATTAGGTCTTACTGTGTAAATCACTGAGCTCTTCGGATGCTTATGGTTCTGTTAACATCAAATAAATATCCCTATCTGCATTAAAATATTAATTTCCTAGATTTAACTTTCTTTGTATATCGAGATTGTGCTGGCCCATGACATGAAAGGCGCCTTGAGACCGTCTGGGTCTATACATTTGCAATTGCGCTACTTCAACCATTTGATAATTCTGATGCTGTATCGAAACCTATCATACATGACCCTTGACATCTTGTTAGACAAATCGAAACCTCTTTGAAGGGCAATTCTGACTAGTCTTGGCAGGGTAGAAACAGTACAAAAGGGGTGGCAACCATGGCGATTAGAGCTAGAACCCATCGCTGGGGTTGCACTGCACTATTAGTAATAATGGCCCGGAACGGCGGTAGCGAATGCGTTTCATACAAGAGGATGGAAACAGCAACATGACATTTCCAAGGCGCGAAGATTAGGTATGCCGGCAACTCGACCTCAGGCGTGCTACTCCCTAGACTTTCCAAGATGGAACTGCTGGATTAGTAGGCGTGGGAATGTGTATGAGAGTGATTGGCGGACGTCGGATTCCGATGCTCCGGATCGGAGGCCCTGTTGACTGACAAGTGCGTGCAGTCTCCTTCCGGTGCTATCCCTGATCTAAGCCCCATCCACTGAGCCACTAACGGGCCGGTGCTGGCTGGTGGCACGGGCGCCTCGAATCAGTGCCAAGTGCATGGCCACCCAGACCTGGTCAAAAAACGGGTCGAGCCAACACACGAGACAATGAGAAAGGTCCATAATTCTCGTATTTGCAGCCGGATGATTGGCACGACATCCAAATGAATCCGAGCCCGGGCAGGATGAACGCGACTTTGTTCATCAGCCCTACTGGCAATGTCTTACTCTTACTCTTTTGATATAATATGACGGCTCGGTATCGGAACCGTATTGGATTCCAACAAGCCCGCGTCATGAGATACCATGTAAATTTGGCGCGGCCAGTCTCGACGAGAGTTTGCTGAGCCACATGGCTTACTTCGAACCACTTCTTGACATGAATTATGGCGAGGCTCCATGATAATCACATCCACATTGTTATTTATTTATACCTTGGGGAATCACCGCGCCGCAAAGATTTCGAGTAACTTCAGCTCACTCCTGACATCATCTTGCCACTTACCTCAATTTCTGCCAACGTTGATTTTCCGAGCCTCCGAAGGTTGCACCTCAGCTGTTGTTACGGGAGGTTTCCGTTAAGAGAAAACCATGTCGTCTCGCTACCAATACGACCCGTCCTTCCCAGCGGCAATCATTTTCACTGTCCTCTTCTCGCTTTCAACTATTTGCCATGCTTACCAGCTGCTCAGATGGAGGACCTGGTATTTCATTCCATTCCTCATTGGCTGTATCTGTAAGCCCAACTCCTATCACGACTCGATTCAATGCGATCCTTTCGTCAAGATTTGCTGATTAGGGGTTTTCGGAAACAGTTGAGGTAATAGGGTACGTGGGACGGGCAATCTCGTCAAAGGAGTCACCGAATTGGTCGCTACCGCCCTACATACTCCAAGCCCTCTTGCTACTCCTAGGCCCAACACTCCTGGCGGCATCCATCTACATGATCCTAAGCCGTCTGATCGAGCTTCTCAAGGCAGAGTCATACTCACTGATTAAGCGGAAGTGGCTCACGAGATTTTTCGTGCTTGGAGATGTCATATCATTCTTCGCTCAGGCAATTGGTAAGGCACACACATGACCGAACCGAGCGGACACCTAGCCGGATCATGCTGACCAGAGTCATAGGTGGTGGTCGGCTTGCGGACGCAAAGACTAAGGGTGATCGAAACACAGGCCAGACGATCATTTTGGTCGGCCTCTTTATCCAAGTCGCATTCTTTGGCCTCTTCATAATAGTCACATGTATCTTCCACTACCGTATTGTCCAAAAGCCTACGGCACGCACATACAGTCTGACGGTGCCCTGGCGCGGATTTCTCAAGGCCCTGTATGCTGCGAGCGTCTTGATCATGATCCGATCTATCTTTCGAGTCATCGAGTATATCATGGGCAAGGACGGCGAGCTCCAGTCCAAGGAGGTCTACCTTTACATATTCGATGCTTTATTGATGTTCAGTGTTGCCGCACTTTTCAATGCTTTGCATCCAAGCAGAATCATCTCGAGTCATAGGAAACTTGTCAACCCATTCTCGGACTCTGAGAGCCAGAGCGACGAATATCATATGAGCCGGGTCGACGGGGATAGAGAAGTCCATACCATGGGTTACGTCCAATAAGCTGCAAAGCCGATATCGTTGCATGCGCAATTGCAGAGTGGGCGACAAGTCTGCGTACGCAAATGTCTTCCATTGTGTGGCAATTGGAACAGGATGGGAGACGATGTGAGGCTTTTGACGGTAGAGGAAGGACGTAAGGGGCTAGCTGTAGAGGACTAGAGCGGATGATAGGGCTGTACCAGAGTGGCGCTAGAGCACGACGAGTGAAAGGAACTGAGAGAGGAGCTGTAGAAGCGGCCTCTGTGATGGTTATATAAGTTAATACTGCCTTGATTTTTGCTTTTTCTCGATTCGCAATAGATTAGACTTTCCCCAATCCCCCCACCCAAATTTTAGACTGTGGCAAGCAATATAGACTGTGCTGTCTCTAAATTGAGTGGAGAAGTTCTTCGCTTTTGCTATATGCCTCAATTGCCACTGACATCAAATCATCAATCTCGATCAATTATACAGAGAGAGAGAGAGAGAGAGAGAGAAGGGGGGCGATCAGTTTCTTTCCTCAGGTCACCCACTCGTCTGTTAGTTTTAGAGACTTTACTTCAAGATCTGAACGCCATTTCCCACAATTCCCTCGTGCAACCAGGCTATATTCGTCTTCCAAAATCCCAACACAGGAGATAGAGTGACAGAGGCAGGACAATTGACGACCTGTCACCATAGATGGGCCAGGTTGCCCGTGGGTATAGGTATTTGGGCATTTCCAACCAAGATATAAGCTTGACATATTGTCCGTAGACGAGTGTTGCTAAAGGAGGGGGGACGGCACGATGCGACTTGGTTACGCGGATAAGCTCCATTAACAAAGGAAAAGTGATACAGACACGATCTGCTATTGGCGCCGGATGCTACCTACGTACATGCGGCATGTTATGATGTGTGTGACACGTGTGTGTATCTCTCATTCATGTCCTTTTTTTAATTTTTCCTTTTCTCGACTCGCCTCGCCCGTCTTTATGCCTGATGCGGCGGACAATAAGCTTTATTGCGGGAAGGGGATCGAGGTTGGCTGCTAACATGATCTATCTGCCCGTGTGTGCTCATGCATGATGCCATGTTAACGTCAGTTACCGCCAGATAAGGACGCGTTGTTCGACTGGGCTGGTCCTTGGCATAAGAGGCTGAGCCACGTGCCAAGGACCGGAATCCGAATGCCCATTTAAGTATTAAGCAAAGAAGCACCGGCACTTATTAACGTCACCCCCGCCCTCATCCTCCTCCTCCTGCTCCTGCTGCTGCTGCTGCTGCTGCTGTCTCTGTAACATCTGCCCGAAGGATCTCCCCCCTACCCCTACCGCTGCTGTAATCCAGTCAGAGATGCGGGCCTCTCGGCTCGGTCACAAAAAGTCCCGCTTCGGCTGCCTCAGATGCAAGCAGCGACGTGTCAAGGTGAGAGAGACACGCTAGCAGCGCTGCCCTTCCCATGACAGCGCCGCGGCAATCGCACCCTTTCAGCCTCGGGAAAGAATTAGTAGAGCCGATGAATCAACAGCGATCCTGACCGTCTTGCATGCAACATAGTGCGATGAACAACGACCGTGCCAGAACTGCGTCCGCCATGATGCTCACTGCAGCCTTCTGAACTCCCGACCTTGTTCCAATAAAACTGTCCGCGACCAGGATCAGGACGCTGTGCCGGGCCTAGGCATCGGATCATCCTGCCTCAACAGCCTTTCGGACGCTGACACTGTCGACTCTGTTAAAGCCCCGAGTGAACAATCCTCTGTGGCTTCCGCGCGGTTTGACGCTGGGAGAACGAGTGCTACAGTCTGTTCCCTCAGGAATCTCATTGCAGAGATTCAAAGCAAGGTGCAGACGCTCGAAGATGAGTTGAGCATGTCTGGGCACGTGCTGGCTCGGGACGATCAAGCTGGACACGACAAGATGTCTGATGAGCGGCAAATCTCAGCCGCCGACTGGATGCAGAGCCTCCAACTGTTGCACCACTATTGTACCTCGACTTATGCAACACTGGCCAACACCCCAGAATCGCAGCATGTCTGGCAGCTCACTGTACCTCAGATTGCTTTTGGTCATGTTAGGCTGATGTTCCGTATATCCACTGGTGTTTCACTGTTCGTTCGCTAACGTACAGACAGGAGTTTTTCATGAATGGCCTCCTGGCTGTCTCGGCTCTACACTTTGCCTATCTGAAACCGGAACTCAGCAAATCATATAGCACGATATCGACTCATTACCAGAACCTCGCGCTTGATGCTTTCTCCTCCCGAGTTACCGATATCGATGAGAGCAATTCAGACGCGTATTATCTCCTCGCCGGATTCATATTCTTGATGAGTATGTTTGCCATTGCACGCTCCGGGGGGAAGGAAATCGCCCCGAACGAGGTCGCACAGTCCTTTGTTCTGGTGCAAGGTACTCAGTCTTCTCGATTATGATTTCTCCATCCCATCCAACCTTCCACCGCACTCTTGTACCTAGACATTAAGCTGACGATGGACTCGGAAAAAGGGATAAAAAATATACGATCGGTACAGCATGCTGGCTCGTGGGTAGCTCACGGCCCATTAGCGGCGGCACTGCTCCCACCAGAAGCCACGATTGTCCAGCCTCTTGACCCGCAGTTGGAGTTTGTTGTGCGTCTCAACCGACTCTCCGCAACGATCGCCGGTGCACCGCTGCTAGGTCCTGACGCTGACGAGGTGCGTTCATCCTGCCTGCACGCTGTCGACTTGCTACGTCACACGCATGCTTCTGTCGTCCAGTCCACCTCTGGAGCCCGCCGCGTCTGGGCCTGGCCATTCCAGCTGCCACGGTCCTTTCCTAACTTGATCAGCAAAGGTAACCCGCTCGCGCTAGTCACTCTAGCGTATTTTGCGAGTTTGGTGAGGGAGTTCGAAGATGAGTCCTGGTTTTCAAGGGGATGGAGCTCCAGTGTCCAGACCGTGGTCGAGGCTTCACTGGACCAGCCTTGGAAAGCCTGGGTGGTTTGGCCAAGTCAGTCGGGCCCAGAAGATCTTGGCCTGAAAGTCTAGCGGAGCCCACTTTCAGAATGGACATCTGTATCTTGTACACGTGTATTGAATCTAGTTGTATCTAGCTACACTGGTGAGTGGCGTCTCCGGCCTAGAGTCGACCTCCTTGCCGAGCCGCAATCATCCGCAGCAGCCCACTGATGTTGCTTGCCAGACCCTCACTCACAAACGACACTGCAGTGGTTGTGGAGCCGGACAGACCCACAAGGAGCATGGCGAATATGGAAATTGTAGACTGGTTTATTCAGGACATGCTGTGAACTCTCGGACTTTGGCGCATGAGGTCAAGGGAATACAAAGGGAGATGTTTTCATCGTCTACTTATCTTGACCTAGTTTTTAGGATAGATCTAGTAAGAAGCTTATTGACGAGTGATCCAATACCCAGTCTCGGACCTTTATTCTAAGCATCACTTATCGCCTGACCTAATGATTATATAAGTCCTCATGGTTACAATAAGTTCCCCTCGTAACGGGTAACTCTCTTTCCGCTCAAAATCCGCTCCGCGATAACGGATTTCTTTGCGATTCTGTCATGTAGACTGTGCGCCTTATTTTGGAGTCTCCGAGTGTGTATTGTACGTGTCTGTCTCTTCTGCAGGCCAAACTCCGGAACGTATGACTTCCCAAAAGTGGCTACACTGCCCGAAGTCCCGATCTTCAGCTTCGTGGTCGAATATGTACAATGGTACCTTGATCGAGCCAATGACACCCCTACACAGCATCTTCTCGGGAACATGTCTTGGTTGCTAAGGTGTGATCAATGCTCTCAATCACATCACCTGATCATCGGCAATTCGATCCGGGATGCGGGAGCTTCCAAAGATGCTTCCCGTGTACATCGCATTATCGCCCTTGCGCCATCTCAATTTTGTATATTTCGATAAACTTAGCAGGCCGAAGCATTTATTTGAGGACCTCATCGTAAACTGAGAGTACACAACCTTGTGCGTGGATCAGAAGACGTTCTGGTGATAAAGCGGCGTTGTCTGGCAAGTGACAAGCTTAACAGAAATTGGCAAGATGGCAGTCGAACTCCACCATTTCAACACGGCCCTTGATCGGCTTCGCTTTGCGTATGCTACTAATTCCACCCTGCGCATATTCTCTCCACTGAATTCTGAGTAGATACTGGGTACCTAACGTTTCAGGCGGTCTTGTAACCAGCAAGATCCCGCAAAAGACGAATTGGGAACTCGGAAGCAATATACGATACGCAAAGGCAGCCGAACAAGCTGGAATCGAGTACGGCTTAACTCAAATCCGGTTTCTGGCCTCATACGGCGCGGCTAGACAGCATCAGTCTGTTTCATTCTCTCAAGCGATCCTAGGAGCAACAAAGTCGATAAAGATCATTGCTGCTATCCTGCCTGGTATCTGGAACCCAACGGTTGCGGCTAAACAGATTGCCAGCATTGACAGCTACAGCAACGGCAGAATTGCCGTCAACATCGTCAGCGGTTGGTTCAAAGGCGAGTTCACCTCTGTCGGAGAGTGGTGGTTGGAGCACGCGGAGAGGTACCGTCGAAGAAATGAGTTCATTCGTGTCTTCAAGGGCATCTGGACTTCACCGGATGAGACAGGTTTGACTTTCTCCGGTGATTTCTATCGATACACCAATTCCAACTTGAGCCCGAAGCCAGTCCAGACCCCTCATCCTGGAATCTTCCAGGGTGGGAACAGCGACGATGCCAGAACAAACGCCGCTGAAGTTTAGCGGGTGGTACCTCATCAACGGCAACGATATCGAGGGGTTTCGCACCCAAATCGAGGACGTTAAGTCTCGAGCTAGAAAAATAACCACGAAGTCAAATTCGCCGTCAATGGGTTTGTAATTGTGCGAGAGACGGAAGAGGAGGCAATTCGTGTACTTGAGGAGATCCAAGGGAAAGCCCATCACGATGCCGTTGAGCCGTTTCGTGAAGCAGTGAAGCAAGCAGGCGCTAGTACATCCAATGACACTGGCATGTGGGCTAACAGCAAGTTCAAGAACTTGATTCAATACAACGATGGATTCAAGACGAAACTTATTGGAAACCAAGGAGCAGGTAGCTGAACGGTTACTGTTATTGAAGAGTCTTGGGATTGACCTTGTTCTGGCCGCTTTCCTTCATTACGAGGATGAGATCGAGCAGCTCGGTCGTGAAGTCATCCCCTTGATAAGGCAGCTGGAGAAGAAAGGGAGAGGCAAAGACGTCGACTCCGAGATCAGCCGTACTGGAGATGTGTATAGCTCATCCTAAGCGAAAACACAGAAGAGGGATCTTGAGATAGGAAATCAAAAAGGTGTGGCTATTCTAGGGGCTTGCATACTTTGGAAAACGTATCTCTGATGCTCTTTCACTGCACATCACAATTGTCAAATCCAAAACGAGAACGATGAGAAGTAGGAGAATAAATCCAGGAGAAAATTATTTCATGAATTGAATCGATGAGTGTTTCAGGTCAGATTTCCCAGCCTCGGCCATAGATAGGTCTCTTCCTATACAGCAAATGCAGCAGCTTTTACCAAGGAAGTCCTCGAGCAAAACAAGCGAAAAGAACATGAGAACACTGGCCGGCCGGAATGGCATTCACGGCCCCCGTTTTCCGATGCTGAGCCGGTAGGATTCTAGTCCAGAAAGCCCCCCATAACTTAGCGTGTCTTCAGTTCCCCTTGGGTGATTCTGAAGCCTTCTGGAAGCTATGGCCGTCGTTGCGGCACAGTTCCCGCTGGCAACACACCCCACAGAGCTTGATCTAAAGCGCATCTTCACGGCCAAAGTTGCATACATGATTCTGTTTCCTAGTGAAACATCATCCGTTGCCCCGGCATGCCCGAATTAGGGATCGCGATAGGCGTAGATATTAGCCATCACGAGAGGAAGGATTGGTATAGGGGAAGACCAAGTTCGGCTGCTGGCTGACCCAAGCATGATCGATCAATGGGCATGACATGCCCAGGAGATTATTTGCGCTTGTTGAGAACAATCCATCTCCTGGTAGATATAACTTCCCCAAGGTCTTTGGTTCGAGTTCTGATCCAAACAAGAGTCGGTTCAGGCTGATCGCTCCTGCTCATTTGAGGTTCAAAGTGGTGTCTGATTGGATAATTAAGACACTCTTACCATATTACAACAGATAGCCAGAATCAAAGTCTGTGCTTGTCATAGATGAAGCGGCCTTCCACTTTTCAGATAACATATCATAGATCCGTATGAAGCTGGAGTACTGTTGATGTACAGACCACCCTATTACTCACTGGAGGTAGCCGGTGTCGAAGAGTTCTTTGGTGGACTGAAATCATACATTTGTCAAGTATGGAACCAAGAGGATTTTGTAGGGGCGGACCTGCTGGACTCTTGGAAGAATGTGTCACAGTCGTAGGAAGTCGCATGAAGAGTGCTAGAGGTCCTTTCCGTCGCGCGGGTCACCAGCTGGACCCGGCATCCCGACCCCAGCTCGACTCCTCGGCCACTTGATCATCTTATCCACGGAAAGATGCTTTCCGGGGACGGGTATGCTGATTTCATTCTCCAGGCCGAAGCGGGAAGACGTGTTCGTTGCCGATGGTGAGCTCGCTCCAGTCGCCCAAGGCTGATTCGGACACAGCCTTGCTTTGCCACTTTACGGTCCCCCAGTCGTCGGCCTGCATGGCGGGCAAAGACTTGAAACGAATAATGGATGATGGGTTGTTTGCGGTATGCTAAGTAGAATTGAGGGTTGACCGCAGCAAGGCTGGCTGAGCCTCGTTATGGGGAGGGTAGGGTAGGAATATCCCACCCAGGCTTACAGAGTAGAGTACGGCAGGCAAGCTGCTCGATTACCTACATACATGCATGCATACAACTCAATTCCCGCTCCAGATGTTCCGAATCAAGTCTGGCTTGGCCCCTGGCCTGGACCTTGAGCTGAGGGGATCATTGGCCTAGGGTTATTTGTTGATTAGAACTGGGCTAGGCTCTGAGAGGCAAAAACTGCCAGCTGGACTAGAGACCAATAGCAATCCACCATCTACCATGTCTCTCTTCATGAGTCACGGCATATCCGATCTGGATCGATAGGATTGATGTCAGGCACTTGTCTTACCATTGATTCAATGATAAGTACCTCTCTGGCCTGTGAGAGAAATGATGATAAAGTGCGAGCCCACGACAACACAGCCAAACGCTCCAGAACAGTCTGAGATCAGTTCTTCTAGAAAATGGGACTGGTGATCTGCAACTCCGCTGCTGCCTCCCTTTTAGGTATTGGTAGTCTCAGAGAACACTACTCGGGGTTCGCTCCTTCTTGTCCTCGACAAGACGTAAGATCTCGATTAATCTTTCAGACCCGCGCAAACAGAGAGCACGAGTGCGTCCGCGGTGGACTTTCCAAGGTCCAACAGGAAATCGTGGCAGACTCTATGGATTCTGTGCTCGGGCTCCCAAATATTTTGACCAGGAATACCAATATAAATTATACGAAGATGGAAGTTACAGGGTAGTTTTGTTGTCGGGCTGGCCCTCAAAGCGAAACCTCTTGATCTCCTCTACTTCGGACCCGATAGGTTCGGGTTCGGGTTCGGGCTCGGACGAAGGCAGTGCTGGAGATAAGACGAGAGAAGAAACTGAGTTGCGATGAGCTGAGTTGAGTTGAGTTGAGTGATATGGAGAATGTAGACTGGCTAAGAAATGCGTCAAGTCAGGCATATCGGAGAAGAGCGAGAGCATGAAGCAAGGCTTCCCACTTGTCCTACCTAAACAGGTAGCAGACCGGTGATGGCGCCTCGAACGCCCTTGTAACCTGCTAAGCGTCTGATGGCGCGCGCCGGTGGCTTCGTCGGCCGACATTCGATTCCCGCGGGTACACGTAGCCATGCTGTTCCGGCTGGCTCTGTCCGTAAAAGTGGGATTGGTCCCTCAATGTCCACTGCGTGGTGAGGCTCCAGGGCTGCCCTGCGAAGGAGCGTTATTCACTTGCCGGTGCAGGCTCAGCGGGATGGCGTGCCCAAACATCCTTTGAAGCACGATGAGTGGCTGTTAGAATGATGCCAGAGTCTCCTGAAGTCTATTTGCCCATTCTCTGCTAGTTTTGTGTCACCGAAGCAAGTCTCTCTCCCTATCACACATGTCCTTCATACATCAAACCAGATTAGCCAGGCACGAGCGACAGGACATGACAACGGGATGTTCAATAAGACCATAGTTGCACTCACCAAAATCACGGCTGTAAGAGCTGAACTCATCGCAGAAAGAGGTGAGACCCCCTTCGAACATGAACAAGTGTCGTTCATATCGGAGTTGTCTTATTGGCCAAGTGAAATAACGCTCATAAGCTCACATACACTGTGTGACGACGTCAACGAGTCTTTTCCATAAAGCCGGCAAGCTAGCTAAAGAGTGGAACCTTCCGTCTATCATTTGTGAGCGTATTGCATTCGAACGAGTGCGTAAACTTGAACGAAACGTGTGCTAGGTCTTAGTAAGGACTAATTGGGGTTATTACAATTAGTAGAATTCACAACAGAAGAAAGAACAAGAGAGGTTAAGAAACGCGTATATACAGAGAGGAGTCAATTAGAGGCATTGCTAGTAAGCTTGGCCGCTGAGCAGCTTTACGCATGGCACTTAGAACAGAGCATGGATTATCTTGAGGAAGTAATCGCTAAGGTGAGGCAATTGATGACGTTGTGCCCCACTACTCGCACGCAATAAATATCCTGGACCTGATGACCTGGAAAGGCTTCGATGAAGTAGATGTAAATGAGAATGGGCTAGATGCTTGAGAATTGGAGAGTTCAGTTGGTATTGGAAGATGACGGTAACAGTAGCACCTGCGGGATGGAACGGGGCATGGGGTGATTATAGCGCTATTTCAAAATAGTGCACAGCTCAAGTAGTCTAGGTCAAACCCGGCCAAATGGCGAGTAGTGGCCGGCGTAGTAGTAATCGCTATTTTGGTCCGTCATGGGGCCTCGTCTTTTGGGGCTCAGATAGAGAGCTATCATCTTGGACCTCGACGACTCTTCAACTCAATGAAGTCATGAGTGACAGAATGGTGCTGATTGTACGGAAGTACGATACTTAGTAGGTGTTCGTACTTGGAGACGTTTGCGACTTAAACTAGTTACTTGCATGCTGATCTGACCCTCGGAAATCTTGAGAAAGTATGTGCGACCTGGGTAAAGTCTCTGTAGCATTCTAGGGCATCCTGGTCTTTGATGTATTGTAGCTAGATTTGAGTACATTCTCATTTACTACCAACGCAAATGCTATTTCATCTTGAACTCCCGGCTCATTGGTCTCTCCCCCTTGGTCAACTTCCTGATCAAATTTCCTCGGAACATAAAACGGTGCTCTGTGACTACTAGGAACCAGATTAAAAGTTTTCGCCGTCCCGAGGTTCGCATACAAATTGTTTCTGGCAACCTCCTGCTGGGGGGCATTTATTGGCGTAATCACCATCCTGGGGAACGCAGAGAATTTGGCTGGCCCCTCCAGCAGCACTGCAATCCATCTGACCCGCAAAGAAGCCCCAGGGTTGGTCGAAAACCTCAATGGAGCAGCTGTGACCATGTGTATGGACAGTGTATGTTCCCTAGTATCATTATCAATCAAAGGTGGCTGCGCTTTATGAGCTAGGCTACGCACTGGAGTCATGTCTTCAGGGATGTCGGTGAGTCTCCAATCGCAATCGCTCACACCATCATCTTGGGTGTAAGTCACCTCTTCGCAATCTGGAAAATCTTTGCCGCCACCTGTGCACTGCTCACAAACCCAAACCGTCATCATAGAGGTGGCATAGACCGTGTGTGCCATAGCGAAGCCAGCAACGAGAAGTTTTGTAAAGAGCATGACTAACACAGTTGAGGAGATTCGAGAAGGCGTTGGCGATATGTTGGTCTCTTGAGTAGGGTTGAAGGCTAAAGACTCTTGAAAAAGAAAACAGGCAGCCCAAGTCCTTACTTTTATAGTTGAATCATGCAAATTTCGCTGGCTCAGAGTCGGTCATCAGCCAGTGATCTTGCCTCTCTACACGTGGATTTCTTCCACTAATGAGTGTCTCTACAAGCTAAGTCTACATTTCTCGTATGAGTAGAGGTTTCCCGTTCAAGAATCGTACTACACCAACTTTCCATTTCGCAAACCCGTAGCTGGTCTTTTGATAGAGGTTAATTGGCAAATCTCAGAGTACCTAGGTCCTCAAGTATTCTTTTCTGAACTTCGAAATTTTTGATTGGTGTAATTGTGTATTACTACTTGGCTGGTTGTCTTTATATTAGTATCGCTTACGTCAAACAAGGAGATTTATATCAATCTCACGTCACATTATGAGGCCGCTATAAATCTTACAGCGATTGAAAATGGAAATGATAATTGCAGTGAATATGATAGAGCTGATGATGACAAGCACATCTGACGTAATGTATCCCAAATCTTGCCTTCTGGGCGCTGAGGGCGGTGGAACTCCGGCATGACCAGGCTTCTCGGAGAGACGGAATTCCGACGTGACAAGGATGACGGCAGTGCCTTTAGGGGAAGGCAAAGTCGTGATTATTGCTGGCACCTTTAATCGAATACAACTACTGCCCCTGCATTGGGTATAGACGGGCTAAATTTAGATGCTATTCGGGCTCGAAACAAAGCAAATCAGCATCGTCTTTGTATGGATCTGCGGCCGAAGCTTACTGGAGACAAAGCTTTATTGGAAGTGCTGTAATTACAGTATGTAAATGAGAAGTGGGCAGGGTTCTGTTGACACGAAGGTCATATGGGGCAAGATGCTTGGGAACAAATCGTCAAGCTTATGGACCTCCAGTCTAGCACTCAGTACAGCAATGTTGGAAAGGGCTTTGACTCCTATCTAAGTGTATTAAAGCTCCGATTCGATATCGCTGAAAGACGTGATGTCGATTGAATATAGGATGGCATTGTGTCTGATCAAGTATCAAAAGATCATCGATCCACACTAGAGCCTAGAGAGGCCCGACTATGTGAGCATGCAATCCACAGCTTAACCCAGAAGCCGAGCACAAGATCCACGGTATCTACAATTTAGTAGTTATGATAGGTATTGAAACAGGGCAGCAGTGCCTACTGCTGACCAACA
>NW_006920998.1:0-48126 GCF_000392275.1 Phaeoacremonium minimum UCRPA7
CATTCGGCCGTCTTGAGAACCGATTGGGTTACCAATGCCTGCCTCAACAGAGCTGCCTGAAGTGCCAGGTGAGAATACTGTGTCCGGGTGAAAGTCGTGCTGCTGGGTCCAGTCTAGACAACAATGGTTGCCGAGAAGGTCGTGCAGGGTCTTTACCTCAGTTACTCCATGAGTCCTGGTGAATCGACTAGGCCAAAGGCTGATGCAGAGCGTCTCTTCTGAGCAAAGTGAATTTCTTGCCGTCCTTTTCAATACTTCTCATCGTCTTACTCCCTCAGCGCAGTTATTTTCTTCACACAACTCCAACAAAAAGGGGCGCCTCCCTCGCTCTCTCCAACGCCTTACTATTCCCAACATGCATCACAAAGCCGAAAGCCCAGGCAGTGCCTTATTAAAGTCGCAAATCAAGATTGCCGACATGACGGCTTGTCGCAGCAAAATGTGTCGGAAAATCCACGGGGAAGTCGAACTCAAAAATTGAAAAGATTCGCAAATCGAAGTGAGAAAGCAATCCAGCCAACCACAGATCGCCTTTGCCATGCTATGCAAGGGTAGCTCCTCTGTATGCAGAGTCTATCTGACCAAAAAAACTCGGTTGTAGTAGGTGTTTTGTGTGGTCTCTTTGGAGCCGTCGAAATGCATCAAAAGCTAATTAATCTCGGAGATCAGGAAACAAAAGGAAATTCGGAGGACTCGTGACAGATGTGTCTCCGGGGATGTTGGGAGACACGTCGTGATGGGGGAGATCAAGCCTTTTAACCACGGCTGACTTGACTAGCACTGGTTCTGCTCCGTTCATCGTCCTCCTCGATCACATCACTAAGCCTAGTAGGATGATGGTGACGGGGGACAGTCTCCCAGCCGGGCGCAGCATAGCCGGAGCCCGAGTAATCCGGCCCGGTGCCAGAATACGGCTGCTGTTGCTGCGGTGGGTGCTGGCCGCCAGCGTATTGCGAGCTTGATGGAGGATAGCTCACACCGCCCGCGGGCTGCGCTACAGGCGTCTCGTAATCTTCTGTCCCCGAGTCAGACCTGTCATCTCCAGGAGTGCCAGGTGCGCGGAAGGGGACTTTGTGGCCTCGGGAGTCGCGGATGAAGTTGCCCTGTGCATCTATGGCGTACTCACCTTCGCTATAGCCTCCCTCTGATCCACCGCCGCCACTGTAGGCGCTACCTCCCTCGTGGTGGACGGTCGCCTGGGGCTGCTGGTAGAAACCGCCGGTGCCGCTGGGTCCTGCGGCAGTAGAGGTCGTCGGTTGAACGGGTGGGGCTTGCGAATAGTCGCCGTAGCCTTGCTGCTGGGAACCGTACTCTGGATTCTCAGGTTGAGGTTGCGATCGTGGATCTCGAGAGCTGCCGTGTCGTGATGGAACGCCCTGTGTCATGGGCACCACCTGTACACCACCGACAATTGTCGGTAGACCTTGTTGTAGGGAAATGGTTCGATCACGCTCCTCTTGCTCACGTCGGCCTAGCTCCTCCCAAGCACGGCGCGCCTCTTCTTTGGAGATGGTCAATTCCTTCTGCATCTCAGTCATGCGCTTCTGCGTCTTTGAGTTGGCGCGCTCATGCTCGACCGCATCTCTGATCGCATCAGATCTGCCCCGGCGCTCCTCCTCCAAAGCAGCCTCGAGCATCGCATTCACCTCCTGGTGCCGCTCCAGTTCCGCGCGCGTCTCGAAAAACCACCGCTGGAATTTGCGCTCCGAACTAGCGCGGAGCCGTTGAAGCTCGACCACGGCATGGAAAAGGTTAGCGCCCGCAGCCGAAAGATCGGTCACTTGTCGGGAGAGCTGCGAAGAAACGGGATCTCTGTCGATGTCCTCGGCATGCTGCTGCAACTTCCGAATCCAGAAGCTTGTCAGGCCCTCCCAATGGGCTGACAAGGCCTCCCAGCGCTCGAAGGCATGAGGGAACGAATTCCTAGGTCGAGTTCCTGCTGCCGTTGAAGATTCACCGGTTTGGCCAGCACCACCAGCTGTGGTCTGTGCGGCCTGGGGAACTCCTGTAGGGAATTGCGGAGGCGCCCCCTGAGCAGCTGGATTTCTAGACGGCCGCTGCTGTTGCTGTTGCGTGCCGGGGTTCTGAGATATTCTGGTTGACGTCTGTTGCTGAGACGGTCGAGCCTGAGGATCCGATGTCTGTCGCTGTCGTCGTTGTGTAGAGATAGGATCACTGGGCTGAGGGGCGGCGGGTATGTCTCCCCCGCCGCCTCCTCCTACATGTGATGGACCGCCAGCGCCAGCAGCCTGGGCTCTCCGCTCCTGTCTCTGCCGCTGTTCTTCCAGGAGGCGTGCCTCTTGCTCAGCACGCTCCCTCTCCATCTGCTCCCGCTCCGCTCTTTGACGTGCCGCCTCCCGCTCCTGCCGTGCGTGCATGATGGCCCGGGGTCCTCTTATGCCCTGAGACGGCGAGCCAGTCTGCGCGGGCGGTGCTGTCGGTCGTGAAGTCGATCCTCCATTGCCATTGGTGACGGCCGGGCCGCCGCCGAGGAGCTCCGCCATGGAAGCGTTCTCCTCGATGAGGTCGGGCGTGAAGGGGTTGGGATGTCGCAGTGCTTCCTCGAGCGCCCAGAGGATCGCACTGTGGGTGTGTCTGGAGATGCGAACAACCGGGTGTGGCTGGGATGTGCCCGGCTGTGGGGAAGATGAGATTCTTGGGGGAATGAAAGACGGAGGTAGAGTGGTAGAGGCTTCCTCGAGAGAGTCACTCAGATCCTGTGAGAGCTGCCGTCTGGGTTGGCGAAGACGCTCCCTGCGTTTTTCCTGGTCCGGTGACCCAGCAGTGGCGGCGAGGATCCGAGGATTTATACCAACGGAGACTGCCTCGAGGTGAACCTGCCTGGGTGGAGTCTGCTCTCTGGGCTGGGGACTCGGGGTGTTGAGGAAGCGGGGAGTACGACGCAAGACTCTTTGGGATGACGGAGTGGATCTGTTGTCTTCCTGTGCTGGAGACTGCTGAGGACTCTGGTATCGAGGAAGTGTTCGCTGCTGGCGCTGACGTGACGGCGTAGAAGTGTCGTGGCGGTCGTAACGGTCGTGAGAAGAGAAGGGGGGATTAGTTCCCGTCACCTTCGCGAATGCCTCGCGCTGGTCACCAGGAGTGCCTGGAGAGCTGGACAATGTGATGGTGGTTCACCACGGTGCGTGGTGAAGTAAAAGCAGTGGGAGTGGTTGTGGTCGTGCAAAGTAAACAAAGATGTCTTGGGAAGGGAAGTGATGTGAGTCGACGGTGACTTCACACCAGCTAACAATGCCCTACCCAAAAATGAGGAAGGCGGTGATCCGTCTGGTATGCAACAGTTTCTCACCGACGATTGCTTTGCAATTGTTAGGAGAAAGTCGTTGCACAGCAGAAGAGAGAAGCAGAGGGAAAGGAGGATAAGCGCGAAAAAGGGCAGTCGTGCTGGTAGCGCGAGGTTGTTGCCGGGCCTCTTTTCGCTGGTGCTGCGCTGTCGTCGAAAATGGAGAGGTTGGCGGTTTGGCGAAAAAGCGGGTGGCAGGAACACCTTGCGAAAACGAAACGAGATTTGGTGGCCAGTTGAAGAGCTGTCGGCTACAAATGAATGATGCCCTAAAAACACTTGTCGCGTCGTCAGATTCTATTTTTGAGGAGTCACCAGCTGTGCATCCAAGGACAGTCGCAGTGAAAGGGTCTTTCTGGGTCGTGATCTAGGCCGTGGTGTTGTCGTCGTTGTCGTCGTCCACCGCTGCCCGACTGTCACTGGCGCACACCCACCACACCAACAAGCTGCACCCAACTTCTGCCTCCGTCGCCTCACCGTTTCGCGTGGCCAATTGAGCTATGATAGACTGGCGATCGGACTGAAGAGCTGCAAAAGACTCATCGGCAACCATAATCGCATATCAATGGCTCCAATTGCGGTTGCGCTGTCGAGTTGAGAAGTGTCCAGCGGCCGTTGGCGTCTCCCAGCCTCTGTCATATTCCGCCCCAGTTGTGTGTGCGATGCAGCGTCTTCTCTCTTCCAATTACAGGCCCTCCAGCCAGGAAAAAGTTGCTGCGGCAGTAGCAGCACGGGCCTACGCAATTGTCTGGCCGGGTAACAATCGAGGGATCCAGCGCCAGGTCCAGTTCAGGAAGCTATTGTCATTGCAACGGGCTGTTTCTGTCGTCGCAGAGCATTATGAGCAGAGCGACGCTGGGCGGACAGAGTGGGAAGTGTTCCCGGAAAGGAATATCTGTCTGTCTCAGCCTGCCTTAGAAGATTTGAAAGGCAGATGTTGTGCGGATAGCGGCAGCAACGGGAGGCAAGGGTTTTGTAATTCGGGGCTTGATCTGTTGAAGGGTGGGCTGGATCATCCTCCCCCTTCCACTTGGCGCAGCACCAACACCCGGATCTGCGTTTGTGGCCCTTTCACTCTCTGTCACTCAGTCCAACTCCCCCCGGTCTGAAGTACTCTCCGAATCAGTCTCATCTGCTGCTTCACTCCTTCAGCTGAGGACCAGGGCTCCTCTTTGGTCAGCCAACTCTCCGTTTTAGATTAACCCGCGCAGATGAGAGTTACACACGCGGGAGGACAACCTGAACCATGTCTCTGCTGCCCGCTGAAACAGCCGTGGGCCAGACATTCTACACATGGCTCAAAACAACTCTAGGTTAAGGATCTATTTATTAATGTTGAATTCATTTCTTTCAGATGAGCAGCTTGCGCATACTCTGAAGAGGCGTAACTGTGCGCCTATCCATCAGATGGATCGGCAAGCTTTGAGGGTGACAAGGCCGACAGGGCCACGCACGCCTCTTTGTCAACCAGAGCACAAGCAACCTTCCTCGACATGCGCCTCGAAGAGCTTCGATCACTTGCTTGAGTGTCTGCGCTGGCAGCTTCGAGACTATCCCCATCTCTTGCCATTGATGAAAGCCAATGGGGAGATTTGATCAATCAGCCAAAATTCGGGAGGCTGGGATCAAGGTCAGAGGCAGCTGGTCCGTCCGTCGCCTTCACCCTTCCTCCACCATACATAGTACATGAAATCATGCACTTCCCGCGACGCAGGCAAAATTAGACGCTCCTGGAGTTGTGCGTTGGCAGTACATGAAGAGCCATGGATCAGTGACGAAACAAATGCCGGCTAGTCCAGGCCCTGCCCAATGGGCTCTCAGCTGCCGAGCTCTAGCGAACCCAATAGGCCGGATCCAAAGCAAGGCCATCATCCCCCTGAAAGCCCTGAACCCTGCTTGGCTCTCCATCTTGGTGGAGGAGGGTGGTGTGGGCTGGTGCGGCAAGGGTGGGTTGGTGGGAGCTGGTCGGCGACGTGTGGCTTGTTAGATTGGCCCCCAGCTGTACTGTACTGTGGTACCTGTCTTGCGCACCCGCGTGTGCTGCTTGCAAGCTCCTCAAAGCTCCAGACTCCGGCGCATTTCCAGGTTTTTCTCTCCTTTGACAAGTCAGCACATGGTGGAGGTGGGATCATCCAAGGACCAAACGGACAGACTAATGCAACTCGTGATATAAACCGGATGCGAGTCTTGCGTATCTTAAGACCCCGTCCAAACGAATAATGGCTGGGCTATTTATCGCAAACCCTCATTCGAAGAGGAGCTGTGGCCATGGAGACCTCGGATGGAGAGCCGTGAATGGGCATCATTTGTCGTGAGGCTTGCTTGCTGACTACCGGTATGACCATGGCACGTTTTCAAGAAATGAGAGAGCCACCCACACAGACTGGTTGGTTGTTTTAGCCCGGCAAGGGACGGCTCGAGCCCGCGGGCACAGTCCCCAGGGCTGATGTACCCGGCCTGCCATGATCTCCCCCGCTGGCCAATCAGCGGCCGTTTTCAATAGTTCCGTGAATTAAGCTTCCCCCTGACCACTTTGGATGCTTCAAGGTTCACTGACAGCTCAATGCAAAGCCATGTAACACCATCACGTGTCGGGATGTTCAATTTCACTTCTGATGAAGCTTTTGGAGTGTCTCCGACTTATCAAGGCCAGTTTGACAGCAGGATTGGGGCGACCAAGTGGTTCTCAAGCTTTACCGCCGCTCATTTCCTGCAAAGCATCCCTCATCCCCCTTTCAACTACCTCAATCATCCCTACATAACGTCCGGTCGCAAGAAACAACAAGTTGCCTAACGCAGGAACGACTGCATGATTCAACATGTAGGGAACATCATGATGATGCACTCGAAAAGCTAAGACGACCAGTATGGCTCGATTCAGGGCGGGAAATATGGTTAACCTAACCTACTGCTCTGGAGAGAAGCTAAGGGCATGCCTTACAGCTCGCCTCTCACCAGACATCCGGTCAGCGAAATTCAGGCCTTGGAATATCAGCTGTTTATAACGGATCGCAGGGATTCCCACGATCTTTCCCTCGGAATCCAACCTATACAGGGGATCATGCAGTCTTTAATGGTGTCAATATAGCTCTTTAACTGTGCAGCCATACTTTTCAACTACTACAAATCGGATAGAATATGTTACCAGAGCCTCTATAATCGTGCCGAGAGTCATCCTACCTTGGACTTGGCCATCATCAACAACGAGGTCCCATTATCAACCAGCAAATGGAAGACTACACGGCATCAGGAGGCTTTACAGTCCGTCGCCTATCAATGGATGATATGAGGTACGACTACCTCGGCTGTGGCTGAGATGTAACGCCCATACGGTGATACATTTTCCATATATCCTCTATGCACATGCTATACACTCAATTCTGGCTTCAGCAAGACGTGGTGCCTTCAAAAGCCTACTCAATTGTGAAAGAAGCACTTGTCCGAGTCGTGAAGATCACAACAAGATACATGGTGAACACCTCCCTTTGCACTAAGATCCCCGGGCATCTCCAGACCAAAACACCCAAGCTTAATTTTCTTCTATCACACTGTTGTGGTTTCAAAAACCATAGCACTCATCCTTTCACCCACTTCAATCATCTGACAAAGCAATCATCAAATCGCTCAAGCAACCAAGCAACGAGCGAATCGAGACAAAGATGGCTGATAACAACACCGAAGGGCCACGACCTGGATTTTCTGTTACTTCGGGAATATACCCGACTTTATCAGCAAGGGAGCAAAATGTAGTTCAAATTCTCGAGAACATGAGAGTCCATGACGGTTATATCGAGGTGAGCATCCGTGCCATCCAGCCAGTTCCCCCTGCATTCTCAGGAGCATTAGTGACTCAGCCCACAGTTCGTCACCGACACTCGAGGCGGTGGTACGAAGAACCACAACTTCACCGGCGACGCGATCATCATCCGCTTCGGCGCCGACGCGCTGCCGGTGCCGCCCAAGATCCGCAGCGGATACTGGGAGAGAGTCTACAACCGGGCTGACTCCGCCAAGAAAGGCCGTAGTTACCGCACCGCGGACCAGAAGAACCGGAAGACATACCGGGAGGCTCTTCTGAAGCTGGCTGAGGACCTCTGCTCCGCTGGAGAGGATATCAAGGACTTCTACAAGGCGGAGAAGCGCCGGGTTCTCCGAGAGACCCGAGGAGTGTAAGTCATTCGCACAGAACCTGCCTGGTTCAGATACTGATGTCTGTTTTCAGGCTAGATGACGAATTCGTGGCGTTTATGGCCCGAGAGGAGATTGAAATTGACCTCAATGCTTGGACTCATCGGGATCTGAGAGCTCACTCGTGATACCTTCATTTGAGGTCTGTATATCCCGTCATCATGCGCAGATATAGATCAATTCCGCGGAGCTGCCCTCAGAGGCATAGATAGAGAAGAGAAATTCAGGATGGTGGTTGACTGGCATTCATTCTTCACCCTATTACTCATCCCCTTCCTGTATGTCTCAAATGCGCGTCACAATCCAGGCATCAAGAGTGTTAGTCCGCGCTAACGAAGCTTCTTGCCCCCATTTAAACACCGAGTATTGTCTTCCTTTTCCTGAGCCCTCGGCTCGTCCACCATGTGCCCAATCCCAACAAACTCGTATAGAGATGCAGCTGCATCTTTAAGTAAGACCAGCGGCATGTTTGCAAATCGTATCAAGTCTTGCCACTGACTGAAATGTAAACGTGCCGGAAATAGGCATGAGAGTGAAAGGGAGAAGAAGCAAAACCCGAAGCACATAATTATTGTCTCTCCTCAGTCGTCGTATCAAGATCAATAATGGCTGCCTAGGCATGCCGGATACCTTCAAGACGTGTTTTTCTTATTGTGAGGTTCAGAAGAGCCACCTCGTGGCATCCGCTGCCTAGCAATCAAGTTGGCTCCAGGGGCAAGAATGGCCTCGATAAGCCCCATTGAGTCTAACGGCCATTGAGACAGATCATACAGTAGAAGAAGACTTGTCACTTGACCTCGTCAGGGGATTGGCGATTCCCAGCGTTAGGACGCATTTCGTAGCGCACCCATGACAAGTTTCGCTAAAAAGAATATGCTGCAGGCTTAATAAACCGCATAGACCGTAACTTGTCTTATCATGAATTCTCCGATGGTGAATAGTCTAGGTGGTACTCATCGGTCGTCTCTCATGTACTGTGCCAGTCAACCAGACAACAGGTACATACAGTGCGATTACCTCATGAGCTGCCCATCAACATAAGCAAGCTTCCCAATCATTGTACATAACCATACTTCTACCATTTTGAAGAAGAAAGGCTTGCCAATGCTTAGTTACTCGCATCGCGGCTTCAGATCAAGTGGTATAGAGTTCCGGGGCATTCTATTTAGTACATAGACTTTGCATACACATGATATTCCAGGACTTAGCATATTCACTTGCATTGAAAGAGCCGGCTGGGGTTCCGAGACGCCTTTGCATAACAAACGACCAAACACTTACTTCGGCGACAGGACTGAAGCAGCCAAACGGTTCGATAGCAATCACTTGTACAGCCACTCATCTCAGGAAAGCACGCTTCGCAGCTGAATACTGCTGCGTGTCTCTAATCAGCCCTTTGTCACCCTCACTCAACACCTACATGACGTGAAGACACAGTCTGTTGCCAAACACAGCGATTTTCCATTGATTGGTATGTGGAGAGAAACATGACAACGCAGTCGTGTTCAGAATCCGATGGTGGCAACCTCAGTTCCAGGCTACATTGTGCATTCGGGCTTCTTCGAAAACGCTCGCCATGGCTTGAATTCACCCCTGTACAATTACACTCTAATACTTCATCTGACATATATTTTCTCAGTTCTGCATGTAGCACACCTTGCATTCTCGCAGCTTGGGCAAGATTGGATAGAAACTCGAATCCCCGGATGGCCACAACTGCACTGCACATTGAAGTTAGAATGATTTGTATGGACGAAGGACCCAACTTCAGGGACAGACGCAGGCATCTTACACAGAACCAGACCCAGACAGCCTTTCGCTTTGGACCACGAATATAGAAGCATCCATGTAGCCCGAGACAGCTGCTCACGATGACTTCTTCCCTGTAGGATCCGGTCTCGGCAGGGCGAGATAGAGGGCAACTTGTGGGAATATTGATATAGGGAGAGGACGCCATTCTAGGACAGCATGTATGACTCAACTGAGATGTCTGGCTCTGGGGTATGGACTAGAGTGAGTGACGTATCTTGGGTGTGAATAAATCGGTCTCCCCATTTTATTTATCCCTTCATCTTACACGTCGGCTCTCTCAGCCACGGACCCCTTGATTATCGTGGTAATATTCAAGTCATTGGGAAGATATGTTCAAAAATTGATTATCAATTAGATCTTAACACAGCAGTATCGAAAAGGGTACGTATTTGAATAGGAAGTCAACGGAAGGATCCTCGATATCCTGGTTCATAAGGCTTCCTGTCAGACGTCCAGACCACTTGAGCGAGAAAGAAAACTCTTGTCTATTCGTGTTCATGGAAATTAGGCCATCACGGACGTTGTTGTACAAGCCAAATTTTAACTTCTATCATGGTGTTTCAAATGATAGCATTAAGCTCAAAGCGGCACAATGTCCGGAGCATACATACAAAAATTAATTGGATCTTCAGGACTATTGAAAAGTAAGCAGATGCGGAATTTCTTCTTGCAAGCTCGCATTGCAAAACTTTTGGTAAAAACCTAAAAGCTACCAGGAGGTACCTAGTGAGTACTTCCCGGGATAGCACCAACTTCAAACTGTCATAAAGCCAGCCCAGGTCCAGCCGAGATACCATGGGACCGCTGTACAATCTAGATCGTGGAATGGTTCGTTGACGTATGCTGAGGTAACTGGATGTTCTGGCACTGATCAGCTCCTTCGCCGTCCTCGGGAGGCGAGAGAGAGAGAGAGAGAGGTCAGAGCTTTGGGTCTTGCTTGATCTACCGAGACTAGCGTAACTCACATTGTCATATGTCACATCATACGCAAACAAACGGGATAGAATGGACAGCGAGATCGCACAGGTGTGCATCACATGAGTTGGCCTGAGACCAATTGCTGGCAAGTCTTGACTGATCCCGTCTGCGAGGAGGCATTCCTGATTAGCCGAATCGAAGCTAAAGATGGGAACTTGCCCGTGAGCGTTGCGTTTGTGCCTTGCAGCTTTCTTTGTCAAAGACTGTGATAGTTTCATCGCCAGTCCTATTCACCGCCCGTTGCTCACCGCCGGGTACCAAAAGCCAACCCCCACCTCGGTCAAAAGTATTGAGACTTTGAAGCAGATATGTAATACCGAGACGTGAAACAGATTAATAGAGAAAGATCTACATGCAAGCGTACACATCACACTCGAGTATTGAATATCGTATCAGAATTGAAGTTTCTGGTACAGGACAGGGCTTGTCTGCAATGTTTTCTTTGAAGAAAGAAGGAGCCGCAGAACGGCACCCATTGGGAACGTCTCGGAAGTCTCTTGGCAGATTTCTGGACCCATGCAGAGATCCATGTCATTCATCTTTGAGTAAAACTGGTACTCCTGGGAGTAATTCAAGAGAAACTCCTGTGTTTGTCACTCGCAGTGTCACGCTTGAGGTCTCCGGTTTCTTATGAATAGCCCCTCCATCCCACATCTGCACTTTTCACCGCCAGCCAGGCTTTAATCAGTTACATACGGAACACGACTTTCCCCGTCTAAGATGGTATTGTTGCTGAATGAATGGACATTGAACATACCTGGCTTGCCACTGTCGGTCAGTGCCCTATAATCGATATGCACAATTCATTGTTACGCGGGGTTGACTTCGGTGACACAGCCACTCTACACGGGTCGCCCTCCCAGGGTAGAATCGGTGTCTTGGTTCCGTTGCCGAACGAATCAACAGCCTGCGAAGCCCTTAAGCTGACGAGGAGCCAGATGCGAGTGATACCAATTTAGAGACACCAGATGATTGGATCTTTTTGGCACCAACACTACATGGACCTAAACGCAGGGCTGTCTGGGTTTGGCACTGTGTATGGCTTCTAATCTTTCTTTCCGGCCCAGCTCAGCCTTACAATGCTAACAACTACTTCTTCCCAGTGCAATTGCGGCCACTCGGGCATCAAGATCTCAATTCAGTCGTGCCCAACGTGCGAGAGTCCACGATGTGCGACTTGCAGAACGGAGAAGATATTTGTCAGATGATCATTCGCAGATGGAGGCGGAGTAAGTTGAGTGAGAAGGCTCTGGAAACATTGACGATGGGCTCACTGTTTGGCCACGATATTAAGCAGCACTGGATCAGAGTAGCTTATGAGATACGGCGAGACAATTAACGAGCAAATAATATTACATTTCCCATATGAAGGGCAAGCCTTTGCGATCCACTTGCCTACCCGAACATCATAAATGTGCAGTTCCCGCACTTTCGATCCAAAGGCATGATCTCTATGCACACCCTGTGACTCCCGAACTTAATACTATCTCATTTTTGTCTGGAGGTTGGTGATTATTAGCAACAGCAAATTTATATACAGAAACGACTTGGAACTCATGTCTGGAACATACTGCATGTCATATTCACATCCCGCAGTGGTAGGCATCAGCCGGTATAGGTGTTGCCGCTCCTGGGCTAGATGACTTCACCAATGGCCGATATGGCTGTCACAGAGGCTGTCTGTTGTCAATATCGCCAGATCCCCTGTAGATGGTGTTCTAAATTTAGCACGCCTCCATCCTGCATCAGCACAGCTGAAAGGAAACCAGCGATTGATATTGCCGCAGAAGTTAACGCTACTGACGAGCCGATTCAGTTTTTCATGAGAGATAACGAAGAGTCCTGGAATTGTTCTTCTCGAGTGGTGTATGTACAGGAGTTCTGCGACGACGGGAGCTTGGATGCATTTGAAGAAACCTCTGAGCTGCCCCTTGTCGCCTTAGTGGAAGAAGTCATTCTAGAGAACAGAGCAACAAAACATCAGCCAGACCCAAGAGCTTTGAATGCAAGACAACTTCTAAGATATCTATCCGAAACAGAGGTACGGCCATCTCGTATTGTGTTTGGAAATACCGGCCCTGAAGGATTATAGTATCAGGAAAACAAGTCAGTGTTACGGAAAGAGGTTGACCCAAGAGTCAACTCAGAGCCCTCTGAGAATACAACTGCATATCGCCGTCGGATGTAAGTCATACCTATACGATTGTATATCCTTTAGTGACTGCTCTAGTTTTGTCGCAAATCTAGACTATTTAACTGTACTTACCTTCGTTCGCACCGCCTCGGAGTCCCAGGCGTGGGCGCTTCGTGACTCAATATATAACCACCTGGCACGGAAGCCATCTATGAAGGCAACTGTCTCTGTAGGTGATAAATTCTATCAATACAGTATGTATCTTCTAAGACATTGAACCAGCAAGTCAATTTATTGACATTCCGACTCGCGATTGATCTACCATATTATGCGCTGAGAGAGTCGGAATCCCCTATCCAAGACATATCCCGCAAAGGAAATGGTGGAGCCCTCCGCAATTGTGAAGATCTATCCTTCTTGATTGCGCACCCTCACAAGCCTGAGGAAGTGTCTTATCTCTGTGAGGCCCATTTCTCATGCGTCGTGAGTGGAACCAATGATGCCCGATGCGAGATACACGCGTTCAATGATACTTATTTTGACCACGAAGAATGCATCGAAGAATTTGTGTTTGATCGTAACTCTGCAGAACAGATACAGGAAGATCCATTAAGACCAGGGAAGCCAGCCTATGAGCTAATTACCGACCCACGTCATTACTTCTTGGATGTTTTCGCTGTCCGAATCAAGCGAATAAGGGGAGATTGGCGTAAGGTACTGTACTTTGTGGACAAACATATCAAACAATCCGTGAGTATTGCCTTACTGCAGTCAGCCCAACTGAGTGATTAGATTCACCTTTCGACATTTTTCAAATCAATATAGAACCATGCTCATTCAAACGTACCATCATTTTGACCTTTTAACAGCTTTGAAATGAGACTCTGATCCTTCGTTAGATACAGTTCTTCAAGTTCGGACTTCAATGGCCTACCTATCCTGGATCCCTACCGAACGAGGTGTATAATGTCTCGGTTGAAGACGTACACAGCTGGACGAGTAGGACAATTGACCTTGTGGCAAGATTGACTCAAGACATATCTTCTTTGAATAACCATTGGGGAGTGTTCAATTCTCAAAGAGAGGACTATTTCGGAAATATGTTTGGCCCTGCGCAACAAAAACTCCAAGTCATCCAAGATACCTTCCTCGAGCTAGCCGCATACACAAAGGATTTCAACGATCTGAAGGAACGGTGTATGATGTTCTCACAGGAAGTAGGGCCCCTTAAACTCGACACGATTCTCTGTGTCGAAGTTTCTTCACCAATGTTTTGTTTACTGACTCGCAGAACAATATATAGAGAGAAAGCCATCTGTCCTTTATGCGATACGAGATAACCCGAAAATCCATGGAAACAGCCGAAGAAACTAAGAAGCTTGTTCAAATGCAGCACCAGACCGCTAAGCACACAGATGATCTGGCGCAGGTGCAATGTAATACAGCTGAGCGCACAAATCTCATCACAGAAATGCAATACCAGACCGCAGAACAAGAAAAACTCATGACTAGGGTGTTGATGGTAGACCTTTTATCTCTCTTTTGATGTATCTACTTTCTGACCACCACTAGGCACTCACTGTGCTGAGCCTGACTTCACAGACATTAGCTATCCCGAAGGATAAAAATCTCGTCCCGGCAGATGTTCGGTATATTGCTCTGATGCTTGGTTTATTCGGAGCAATTGCCGTTGCAGTGTACATGTTTCTCGCTCATAAATGCTGGAAACTCCTACAAAGTATTGCAATCAAGGTCATGGGTTTTTTGGTAGGACTCTTTTACGGGGTATTGCATCCACTTCGCGATACACACTTGGGAAATGACGCTGCTGACCTGGAGATGACACCTTGAACTTTGATGTTTCTACATTCTATAGAGTTGCGTAACAAACCCATATAATTATTACTCTCAATTTAGATCTAGCCCGTTCAAAATACTAGGTTCGTATAAGTCAATCGAGGCTGGAGCAGGGGCGAGTGTGTCGCTATTGCGGCCTGGCAAGACTTCCAAATGGTTCGTATGACATTTTTATCCGACTTAGATTTTTTTCTGTTCGGCAGTTGGGGCAACGCGGGTTGTCACACAGGACAATCTTGGAGAGAAACTCTGATACCTGGATGGCCACAAGAACACTACAAAGCGTTAGATGCCCAATCTTAGACGATGAAGATGCGAGTAACATTGAAAGAAGCGCTTACACAGTACCAGAGCCAGACAGCTTTCCGTTTAGGACCACGTGAAATAGGCAGCCATTGCGGAAGTGGTGGGATTTGAGAAGAATCCCAGCTCCAACTCTGACTATCCAGATCAGAAACGATATCTACTATCGCTAGACGCTAATAGCGCAATGACGAGCCTCTTTGGCCTCTAGAATGGTGGCCAGAGGCGCGACTTATGGTGGGAAGTTCTGGCACACTATTTCCATGGCCGACCGATAACCATGGAATGATTTGCTGGGTGGAAACTGCAGATGCTCCATTCAGGAGATGGCAATTGGAATGGTCTTCGCTAAACGAGCCCATGGAGCCTAAAGGACCCAATCCCTGTAAGGATTTTCACTGGTTGGTTAGCCGCAATTGGTAACACAGAGGCCGAAGGAAGGAAAGCGACAACTTGGGCATATGTTTGAGCCCGTGTGGCTTGGTTGTGTCTGGTCTGAGAACTCGGTAAAAAAATACGAATATTCCAGATGGCAGCAACCTATCGAGATCATAAGGATTAGTGAAGCTGGTCCTTCATGCCCGATCGGGGTGCTAGGAACAAAAAGCGTCGACGAACCTCATGTGCATCGAACCACGACAATCTGCTGGTTGTTGGCTAACTCTAGCTATAGACGGGAAGAAGGACTAGTAGTTGACTATTGAATTAGCCAGCAGGTGGGAAGTTGTACTATCCGTAGGCAAAGCCTTTTCTGATTGCTGCCCCTTGATATTTAAGCCCGATTTTCCTAGTGTGGTCGTGCCTGCTTCAGCTCCCAGTCGCCGACGCCATGTCATGCCAATGTCATGCTTTGCTGAGGCGCATACCGCGGCAGGTGACTGAGATCCGGCGCTCGCTTTACTGATATTGGTATTACAAAGGGTGCCGAGTCTTTATGGGGTGGGAACAGGCAAGCTTTGGCGGTGTGTTAACATTACCCTGTCAAATACATTACGCCATAGCTTTTTCGTGATGCTTCAGAAGATCATACTCAAGCCGTTGTTCCATAAGGACAATCTCTGGAACACACTGACTATCAAAAGAAGTATCGGAGGCTTACGACTTTTACTCTACTAGACAGGAGACTAAGGACCTCAACAAGGCAGAGAAGCACCAGATTCTCCAAGACTCGAGGAGTCTCAGTCATTCGCAAAGACTCATATAAGCTTTAAATACTAATTTCCGTATCTAGACTTAGCGATGAGTTTGTGGCGTTTATGAAATGAGAGGAGATTGGGTTTGATCTTGTTAATTAGATGTAGTGGGACATGAGAGACTAGGCGTAGGGTAAAGGGGAGCTCAAAGAACCGCCAGGTCACCTAGTGAAGGACGAATCGGCGCATCAGTTGTCTTCGTTATGTCGGACATTAGGGAATGGCAATTTCTGATACGAAAAATGATATCAGGAGAGAGATGCCTGACTCATATGGGATCATGACAGAGTGAAGCAATACAAAATTGATCAGTGAATCTTGCTCCAGCTTTCAAGCAAATCACGAAGATGATAAATTGCCACAAGTACGCCGATACGAATAGTTGCGCCCCTGACCCTCCTTCATGCCCCATGATAATGCCCTGTTCCTTTACTGCTAAAATAACTTGCAGCTGTGAAGTAGGCTCTTAGAACTCCCCAGCTATGCGTGCCTTTAAACCCCCATGGAAACCCTCTAGAAACGCTAGGCTGGCAGATCTTCTGCTCTGTCGGTGAATAGTAGGCCCATTCCTTTCTCTGCTAACGCCCCTAACTTCCCCTTTAAAAATCCGATGCAACGAGACTGATACTGCATGATGACATGTAATAGAACGGCGATACTTGCTAGTATTGTTAACATCGCGAGGGCTGACCCGGGGTGCAAAGCCACGAGATTGCTTTCTTTCGGGATCGCAAATATTTGCGTGGCAAGACTGAATATCGCAAGCACCTAGCCATCGTCAGAAATCTCCTATGAAGGTTGCAGGCGCGAATAGGATGCCTACCGTCATCACGCTACCCATTTTCTTTACATGTTCTCCTGTCAACACCTGTGCAAGAGTAAGCTCCTTCATCTCTGTCGCCGTGGCGATGGATTCTGCTTTCGACTTCTGTTCTAATGAGGCAAAATAGCGACCCATCTGGATATTTCAGACTTGTTAGTATTAGTCAATATAATCTCAACACCTGCGCACTTAAAATGAATGGCTGTCTACCTCGCTTTCGATTTTTTTGCACCGCCGCTGCAACGCTCTAAGTTGCTGATCGAAGCTATTTAGCTCCATAAATTCGACGTCGACCTCCTGAATTGTGTGTTGTGCGGAGATCTCCATCCCGCCAAAGTATATCTCTCTTCGAGAATTGATGTGAGAGTTAAATGCTTCCCATTTCCTCGTGAGAGACGATAGTTCCCCTTCTAGAGCCACTAGTAGTTTATCGGTATGATTGATCCAATGATGAACAGCTTCATAAAGCAGAAGATGATCATTAACCTCGGGATCAGGTAGGTGAAGCGTATCAGTACGCATAAATTTGCCCCGGAAGTAGAGCTCCTGAAAGATAATCAGTCCAACTATGAACAAAATCACTCACGTCAGGCTTGGCCATTATTGAGCAACGAAAAGATCCTGTCATTAGAGAGGAGCCAAAGAAAGGATGTAGCCTTACGGA
Organism: Phaeoacremonium minimum UCRPA7; assembly: GCF_000392275.1. Lineage (NCBI taxonomy): Eukaryota > Fungi > Ascomycota > Sordariomycetes > Togniniales > Togniniaceae > Phaeoacremonium > Phaeoacremonium minimum. Next base: position 17,257 of record NW_006920998.1, read on the forward strand.
TTCTTCTATGAGTTCGTCCATATTATCAAGAAGGTGGCGCCATTCTGCTTTGATTCGTTTGCTGCGGACCAGAAGAAGATCGAGAAAGTAATGGCGTGGGTCCATGAGTGGTATATCCGCAGCTAGGCCGGCTCTTAAAGGATCTTGATGCAACTGTTCTGGTGTATCAGGGTCAAATGTGAAAGTCTCTATACTCTCTTCATCATCGAAGTACGTATCACCAAACCCATAAGCTTCCCAACGTGAATTATGAGTTCCACAAACAACTCCAGAAAAGTGAACCTTGTAGAGATAATACCCCTTTCTTGGCTTAGCAGGGTTGGCGGCAAGAAAAGAGATATCCTCATAACTCCTCAGTCTCCTGCCATCTCCTCGCCGGGCCTGATCGTGTCGTAGAGGTGTGCACTCTCGCAGCGCATTATAGGGAAGATCCATAGCTAATCGAAATGTCGGAAGAGGAATCCTCTACCCAGAATCGTAAGCTTGACCACTTTCTCACACGGCCCTTTGAAATCTTACTGATATTGTAGCTTGAATGGATGGTTTACGGACCAAGTGGTTGTATATCGACTCTCGCAAGACCCAAGCTTGATATAAAAACGCAGTGCGTATAAAGGCAAGCACAGTATTGCAATCAAGGTCTGCAACAAATCTACATATCAAATCAACAAAGCTAAATGTCAAAATGCAACATGACTTACACCAACTTAAGTCGAGGAGACGCCTCCTGTGAGGAAGCGTGTTGCGACTGAGCAGTATCTGGGGCAACAGCTTCCCCATTTTCAGTAGAAGGTTCAACGAGGATATTCCCATGAGTCTGCCATTAGATTAGCCAATAAAAGAACGAAGACAGTCATTAAGTCAGGACCTTAGGGTTAGATAGATATTCGAAAAGGTGTTCTACATCAAGAGGCATTTGGGTTGCTAGCGAAGTGCTTGTCTTCCCATTATATTTGATGTCGTTGACCAGCGCCACGGATCGCAATTTGCCTTTTGAGTCTCGGTCTTCTGGAAAAGACAGATTTGCGCCATTGCAAAAATCAGTTACAAATCTTGTTCTGAATGAGCAATTCTCCGGCTCTTGATTATCTCGCATAAACACGGAGATGATGTCGTCAGTCGCATCACACTCCGCTAAAGCGTCAGCAAGCGTGGTAGCTTGGGTAGATATAGGCGTTGAAGCGGTGTTGAAGCTAAAACACCAATCACATATGGTCAATTTGTTATGGCAACAAACAGATCCAGCGGACGTCATTCCAGCTACGGCCGGGTCCGCCGGGGCCGGCGTCACGGCGCTAGGCTGTCGCACTCCCAGTACCGAGCAACGACTAGAAAGGGCAGGCTTGAAATAAGGGAGTGACGAATCGTCAAAGACATGAGTTTCAGAACTCGGTTATCACAATTGCTTTGGTAAGAGACCTGGGAAGCCTCAACAGTGTCGGGGAAAGTTGATTTCTGACCAAAAGCCAAGTTTATTGGAAACTACGATGAAACCTTCTCAAGACAAGTCAGGAATAGATATCTCTTTCGTGGCCCAGAGAGAGCCTCACTCAACCAAATAGCACTGCCTCTTTAGTCCGGCATCGGCCGCAAATGGCATCCTGCGACGTGTTATAGAGCATGGATATACCAAGATATCTGATTAATGTATGGTCAGTCGATCGTCAATTTGTCGCACATGGGCAGCGACATCTGCGCCCAAACACTTTCACCGAGTTGGGCGACGAAACAGTCTTCCAGCGTTGCAGGGCGAGAAGGGACAATTTTCGAATTGCCTGCGCTGAGATATTGAAAGCTAATGCAGGCTGTAAAACCAGCCTATCTCATTTCTCCACGTCTTACACCGACTCATTTATGAAGAAGCAGCCTTGTCTAAAATTAATTTGGCTGTACATTGATGATTCGGATCACTTTTTACTTTGAATATGCGGTGTGAAAGAGACTAAAATCGTTGTTGCAGAATCTACTACCACCATAAACCTTTCCTTTGAGTGTCTAGTTAATTTCTTCGAGGAAAGTACCAAATAGAAGGAAAGACTGAGTTTTTGATCAAACACCTTTATCAACAAACAACACATTATCATACATTATACACATCTCCTTCTGAAATTACCAAGTCTGTTATTTGATTTTCGAAGCTGTACAAGAGCGTCGCTGACGGAAGTCGGATTTGGAGAATGATAATTTTCAGACCAGAGGCTTTAGAAAGGGAAGAAGAGGTGTACGGGAGTCGATCGGGACAAATTGGCGTGATGGCGGTGCTGAGGACCCAAGCCAAAGCGCTTGCATGGGAGACTCGAGTGTTTTCTGTCCCATGGGGTTTCCATCAGGCGAATGGGCTAAGAATTGGCTGGACTCATTTGTTCGCATATAAGTGCGCAAGAAATCAGAGCTCAGTAGTGGCTGGAGAGCGTGCACACTTTTCCAGGTTTCCGCGGTTGGCCCGTGCGCGACGTCAGACACGACAGATGCTTTATCGAACATGTATCTTTTCAGTTCTGCACAAAGCACAACGAGGATTGGTGCAGTTAGGACAGAGTTGGATCGAAATTTTGATTCCTCCCTGACCACAGGTACACTACGAGACGGGTAATTAGCGAATTGATTGCACAGACGACCGATGTCGAACTCAGGATGGTGAAGGAAATGCTCACGCAGTACCAAACCCAAACAGCCTTCCTTTTTGGGCCAAGAATATTAGGACCAAAGGGGGGAGGTAAAGAAAGCAATGGGTATATAACAAGGGTTCCATATTGCTCGATTCCGCTGGTTGTAGCGGGATCATGGTGCCTTAACTCAATGGCTTCGGAAGTTGATGATAGTCCTGGAGCCGAGTCACTTTCAGCGAGAGCCGCGTCGAAGGGCATGCACATTACGGCCAAGGCGACCCACTAGAAGTACTCTATACGAGGTAGATCGGTTATGTTTGAAGGATAAATATTGTCAAAAATACTTCTATATATATGTGTGTGTGTGTGATGGGAGATCGAAACACCCGCAGAGGGGATACAACGGCAGGCATGTGGTGGTTGATGGGGAAACGAAGTAGAATCGTCGATCATTGTTGGGAAACTTGGAGGGGGGCTATCTTCTTAACACGAAAGCTATGTTGAACAGAAGCAAGCTGTCCCGTCACTGATTCACACCCATTGCCTTCAGAGCTGAATCGGAAGAGATAATTGACTGTGAAACAGGCGAAAACACCGTACGACACAAACACCGATAGCCGAAGATGGATGCTCATGCGATAAGGTACGTCTTTTAATAAAAATCGCATGGCTTTCACAACTTCAGTCTCAATACTTCTGACAAATTCAATTCCATCGTCTGAAGATACCTGCTGTCTTTACGGATCGAATCAGTATATCTCAGCCATACACATTACTCGCGACTGATAGTTCGGGATAGTCCTCGTTTTCAGACTTTTCAGTCTTTTTGTATCAGGTCATTTGCCTCGAGATCCTCATCCTAGAAACGTCGTTCTGTATCGCAATGGCATTGCTGTTCCTTGCGGCTGTTCAAATATCAGGACAGGGTCGGTCAGTACATGCACTATTCGGCCGCTAAGCATTGCCCGCGGTCCAATTACCAGAGTGTCGGGTCAGCGTGCCAGCCCAGAGCCAGCGTTTAGGGCCGCCTCAAACCACATGCTAGTATGGGTTTTGCCAGGGAAATCCTGGATTACTATTGAAAAATGCCGCGAGTATTTTAGTATTTGATGACAAAGGATATTTTTAGAAGAATACTGCCAAATTGATAAGACCACGACCTGAAATTGACTGGCAATGGAAAGAAACTCCACGTTTATTCAGGTGTGTTGACACAGGTATTCAATTCCGAGGGGCCAAGCGAGCATATTTCGACCTTTCGAACCGCCCTGTCAGGTGATATTCGAGGGCAGTAGATACAGGAGGAATAGGTTTATTCTGCCGCTTAGTAGAGGAGCAACTAGTGAAAGATGCCTCAGTCCTTGGTCGCGTCGTGGAATGACCTGCAACCGTAGGACTCTGAGCGGCGTGTTGTTTATGAAGCTGCGAGTTCCATTTTTTTGACATCAACTTTTTAACACTACCTGGAACGGAAAAACTAGGTGCCGGCGCTTTCTAGAAAATCTATCCTCATCCACGATCGACCCCCAACAAATAATTTATCTGCAGCTCTGTCCTCAACAGTCCAAAGATGGAGTCATTGGCTGAAAACATATGGGATGTGGTCGTCTCTGGGACAGGGTTGCAGCAATCACTCGTCTCTTTGTAGGTTACCTGTATGCCGTGATGACAATTCTGTGGCCTTTCTGACTGACGCAGACGTTCTCACCTTGAAGAGCCTTATCACGATCCGACAAGAAAATTCTCCATTTAGACTCCAATGATTACTATGGAGGATCAGAAGCAGCCTTCAGTCTACAAGAAGCCCATGATTGGGCTACGGGGATAAACTCTGTCCAGATCTCGATATTCGCCGCCGCCGACGTCAATCGACCCTTTGAGCCAGCTGCGCTTTCTTTTCCCCGTGCTTATTCTCTCGCCCTCGCCCCGCAGCTTATCCATGCCGGCTCTAAGCTGCTTTCCCAACTCGTCTCGTCGCGCGCATACCGTCAAATCGAATTTCTAGCGGTCGGGTCGTTCTTTATATTGAAAGCAGCATTTTCCTCGAATGCGCAATCCACGCTTACCCGCATTCCCTCAACCCGTGAGGATGTGTTCTCCTCTACAGACCTACCCGCCCGCGCGAAGCGGCAGCTCATGAAGTTTCTAAAGCTTGTACTCGCATACGACGAGGAGGAACAGACTCAGCAGTGGCAGGATTACGCTGAAAAGCCTCTTGCAGAATTTCTCGGTAGCAAGATAGGGTTCGATGCTGAGTTACAGATGTACATCATCGCGTTGACGCTGTCTCTCGATGGGCAGGTCACAACGCGTCGCGGCCTCGCGACGATTCACAAGCACCTCACATCTATGGGCATGTTTGGGACCGGTTTTGCAGCTGTCTATCCCAAATGGGGTGGTGGCTCTGAAATTGCGCAGGTTGCATGTCGAGCTGGTGCCGTGGGCGGCGCAGTGTACATGCTCGGTACTGGCATCAAGGATGTCAGGCCAGCGACTGAAGGAGACGAGGTCGAGGTTGAGCTGACGAGTGGTGTCACCGTGAAAACTAAGATGATCGTGAGAGGGTCTGAAGTAGTACCCGAGGACACAATACGTGTCAGCAGGCTTGTCGCTGTGGTAGGATCACCGTTGTCGTCACTCTTCGAAATCACCATCGAAGGGGCACCGACACCGGCTGTGGCAGTGGTTGCCATTCCTCCTGGCTCCGTAAAAGGAGAGGGAGACGTGACATCCCAATACCCCGTCTATGTCATCGCACATTCCAGTGATACGGGCGAATGTCCCGCAGATCAAAGTAAGCATTTCCTCGCTTCTGCTCTCTCACGAACCCTCCACAAGTGTTATGATGATCCAACTTATCGAATACTTATCTACATTGACTGAGCTACGGCTTTGACGTAACCTTACCTCTGACAGTCTGATACACTTCTCACCTCACACCTTTTTTTTCTTCATCGTCATTTGACTCGGATAACGCTGACACAACTCGGCACTAGGTGTTCTCTATCTCACCACAATACGTACGCCAGAGTCAAAGGCTCTTCTGGAACGAAGTCTAGACTCTCTACTCGCCGCATTGAGTACCGACGAGACACCAAAATGCCTGTATCAACTGTACTACGAGCAAGCCAGTGGCCAGTCCGAACCTCAGGTTGACGGCCAGATCTTCACCTTCCCACCACCGTCAGTCAGTCTCGCCTTCGACGACTCGACGCTAGAGCCCGTCCATCAAGCCTGGAAGATGGCCATGGGCGCGGCCGCGGACGATCCGGAGGTCGAGTACATGAAATTCCCAGACCGTGAAGGCATGGGTGATGATGACGATGTGTACGAATGATATCCTTTGACTGATTGTAAGAGTACTTTCACGTTTGCACGTAGCACTTTGATACGAAGATAGCATGCCTCAATGATGATTACGACTCTCAATTCCTGGCTATCGCCTATTAACTACGTCGTCCTGTGTCATAAGTGAAAAAGTGCTAATGGGTATCTTAGCGACCTGCAGACCTGTGAATTGTGAAAGCTCATGCTCGATAACATGCAATGCGTCAGATGAAACTCCCCTGTTCTCTGCCACATTGCCCCTTCAAATTGCCGAACGCCCCTTGTAATTAACGACCCTGAATGCCGAGATCCGAAGCGATGTCTTGTATACAGTATTACCTCCCCATCCAAGCTGGTCTACTCCGTGAAAGCACGAGAACCCCATATCGTATTGCAAATGCTCGGTAAATGCAACCCAACGATCAACAAGGAGAGATACCGTTACATGTCCGGGTATTCCGCACGGCCGTCTTCGTCCTCCTTTGGGACAGTAATGCCCAGCTTGATCGGCCCAAACGGCTCCATGTCCTCAGCGCCATCCTGCTCAACCTTCAGCGCCCCTTTCGTTGTGAGGGAAAGGACGTGGTAGAAGGCCTGTGCTGCAACCGCTTTTGTATTATCAGGCGCCCGGATTAAGGCGTCAAAATCAATCCATCGACGGTCAGGGTGGTCAGGATCCTGTCGATCGTCACCATCCTCCTTCGCCACACGTTGTACGAAACCCAGAAAGTTGCGACCCTCTCGATCCAAGGCCTGTCTCATGAACTGTGAGGTTTGGGCTTCCTGCGTGTTCACTCCAGCCGCTGGTCCAAACTCCGAGAAAGATGAGCCTTGCTCAGGCAAGAGACTGAAACCATCTGAGCCAAATGCGGGAATGTTGTCGCTGAAGCGTTCAATTTCCGGGAGGATGCTTCCTCGACCAACGAGCGGACTGCCCTCAACATGGCGGCCAAGACGGGCCTGAGCACTCTTCTGACTCTGCGCAGAAGATGGCACGGCGGACGCGCGCCGGTTCCAAGGCACTGACGATAGCATGTCGGAAAGTGCGGATCCTGGATCACGACCGACTTCAGGCTCATTGTCGAACACGAGTGCGTTGTCCTCGATTTGAGCATCTTGAGATGCTCGGCCTTGCTGCTCGCTACCGTCGTCCATCTTGAGTCGTACTCGACGCTCCTGCGCCTCTTCATCCTCCTCAAAAGCTAACGATGCTGAACGGCGACGGCCGTTCTTAGAAGTCGCTTCCTCATCAATGACTGGCCGTCCAAGGATGCGTGCTTGAAGTTCTTGGCCCGCGAAAATCTCGGTGAGGGGGTGAACAAATTCCGGAATCGATGAAGGTCCGCCAATGTTTGCGATGCCGAGACCAAATGTTAGGTTGAAGGCATTTTTCTTGGCTAGAGCTGCCGAGATTTGTTTGTGCGTGTTGCGGGCCTGCTCCATATTGGCTAGATAATCCGAGTTCCAACTCTTGAGCTCCATCCGGCTGACTCTTGAATCGCCCTGGTCCAGCTTGGGAGCCTTGGAACGACGAGCTCTGCGAGAGGGAGCGACTGCGGATTCCGAACTCAGCTCCTCAAAGGTGGCTCCCTTCTGTGCTCGAGCGGGCAGTGCCTCCGCATCAGGAAGAGGGTTTTCGCCGAAATTCATCTGAATGTCGCCATCAAAGTCCACGATGGGTGCTCCTTCCTCGTCTGGCTGCTGAACTTGACCACCACTTTCGGGCAAGACAAGCTCGTTCTCGCCTTCTGGCTGTACAGGTCTTTGAGCAGGAAGTTCAGGCTCTTCGATGACGTTACTATCTTCATCAATTGCCAAACCGAAATCGCCAAAAGCAATTTCTTCCTCGTCTCCAAAAACCATTGGCATTAGATCGTCGCCTTGTTGTTGTGCTGCTTTACCGTCGCCTCCGAAAGGAGAAGCAAGGTTCAAACTACTCAGACTGGAAGAATGGCGGATGCGAAGATCAATGAAAGGAGCGTCCGGAGTACGACTGGCTTCCAAAGGAGACAGCTGAGACGATGTCTTACCCGAGCGCTGGCTTAGATTGGGCAGAACAAGATTTCCATTGTTGTCGAAATCGAATTCTGGAAGGTTCATGTCTGGAATAAAGTCCGGATCATCCAGAAGAATTAGCTGGCCGCGCCTGTTTGCAGTTAGCACCAACGTGCCTACGCAGCATTATCAACGAGTTGGTCCGACATACTTGGTCTTGCCTGCTTCAGGATCAATTTCATTGGTCTGCCAGGCGCGATAGAAGGTTCGCATGTGCAACTGAACCTTCTCCGCATCAGTGAGCAGATAGGTGTACTGCTGCGAGTACACACGAGACACGCCATAGAGGAGATTGCCCTGGAGTCGCAGCGCGATGGGCGCGCCAGGCGGCTCACCGATGGTCTCACAAGCTTTCGCAACGTTGACATCCTGGATCGCCTTCTTACTCAACTTCCTTGTGTTGGACTTGACGCCTACTGTGGCGACGAGCCTAGGTTGCAGGGTTAGTAAGACGCCATGGACGAACATCAAATATGACAACTCACCACACTGTTGCCACACCATATCGATGGCTGGTGAGAACTTGAAACAGCATTAGCAACGCGTCTCACTGCTGATATACGGGCTCATCTTACTCTCGTGACTGTAGAACATGGTTGCGACGCGCCATACGCGCGCGTTTCGAGCGTCCTAAGCCGAAATCGAAGACGACTCACTCCTGATGATTCGCCCAAGGAAAACACGAGCGGAAACGAACTGAAGACGAAGGATACACTTTGGCGATAGGAATCTTTTGCCGTTTGGATTGGATAGATCGACTCCTGACGCGATCTGGGGACCGTGGGAAGGGGAAAGGGGGGGAGTGAGGTGGTGAAGAGGGAACGCGATAGGGGGATGGGAAGGAAAAGGGCGTTTGTCCGGGATGGAAACAGGCAAGTTGAATGGTGAATGCTCAGAGGCTCGCTAGCGCCCTAAAAGTTGTGCGGCGACGTTTCTGGATTATTCGATGAAAAGGGAAGGCACGACCATCGCATGTCAGTGGGGGGCAGATATCAACTTAACATCTTCGTCCCGGTCCCGTTTTTGACTATCGGCCCTTATCATTATGATTGAAGATCCTTTGTCCCTTTGCTTCCCTTTGCTATGATGGGGACGATGCAGGTTATTCCATGTCCTTATTCCTCCTCCCTCCATGACAAATACATTACCCGTGAAGTATTGCTTGAGACAAGGAGTTATCCCAAGATATCGTAAAATTAACTCAATTACTTTGGATTGCGGGACCTTTAGGTACTAAGGGATAGCATCAGGCAAGCCACTCTTCTCGCCATGCATCATCTCAAACAATGGATCCCACACCGTTACTGCTCGCTGACTTACCCTTCCATTACCTAGCTCTGGCATCTTCAACGTAATGATCTTATCTGCACTTCCCTCAACAACCTGTCCATGTCGAACCTCACCCATGCCCTCCTCTTCATCGAGAAACTCCTCATACGCCCTGACAATGGTGTCAACCGGCGTGAGACACTCTGGGCTCACAGCGGCAATCATCTCAGGCGGGATGATAGAGGTTGCCACAATGCCCGGACAAACAACGTTGAACGCAATCTTGTCCTTATTATACAGCACATCCGCCACGCCCCGAGCGAAAGTAATGACTGCGGCTTTGGCACCATTGTACTCTGCGTAGGTCGGGTGCGGTATGATGCCCGCCGCACTGGCAGTTGCGATGATCTTGCCGCCAGGTGTAGGATTGTGCCGCATGAAGTGTGTAGCCAAGACAGTACCGTACACCACACCTTTATAGTCGACATCAGTGCAAGCCATGTTCGGCGCCGGTGGGACATCGTTGACTGCGGCACCCCTGTGCTTAAGTATGTAGACGGAGGACCGGTCTACAATGCCTGCGTTGGCTAGGAGGGCATCGATACGTCCCCATCTGGACCACACTGACTTGAAGGCATGAGCTTGAGAATCGTACGAAGCCACGTCTGCTTTGAAGAAGGCAGCATTCTTGCCGAGCTGGCCAGCTGATACTGTGTAAGTGGAGGGCAAGTGTGATAGGGGTGAATCTAGGGTAGTCATACCTAGCTTACTTCCAGCCTTTTCGCTAACATCGAACAAAGCGACGTTCCAATTCTTAGCAACAAGCCGAGTAGCGAGGGCCTCGCCCATGCCAGACTAAGTCATGTTAGTTTCTTTCAGTTAACCGATTAGCAATACAAGATAAGACTCACGGCAGCACCCGTCACGATCGCAACCTTCTTTGCAGCTTGTGACAGGGCAGGCATTTTGAGCAGATCCACGGAGGGTATATTTCAAGAAGGCAGCACCAGGCATTTCTAGGTAGGCTCAACCTTTAAGTGTAAGTCGATAGCACGCCTTGGCACCGCTATCGTGATGATCATAGCCACTCACTCAGTGGCACGTCCTGTGAAGCCATCACATCTAACCTTGGCGAGCGTCTGTCATATGATGCTGGAGAAGCCCTTCCGGGTATGCAATGGAGATAATGGTGTGTCAGGAAGACGATATCCAGAGATCGACGTATGCGGCTGCATGCCTTGATGTTGAAAGTGGGGGATGTTCACTAGCTCACGTAGCTTCCATAGACCCCGCCTTCTGCTAATGGTGGTCCAGTGACGCTATTCCCACTACGCATGCCAGATGGAAAGCCTAATTGCACCTCTAGCTTCCCACTCTTCCAACTTCGGCGAAATCTACGTTTTGCGGCAGCGCGGCACGCTGCCTCGCTTGCCAGCTGGGTTGCAAGTTTATCAAGGAAGCAGTTGCATTTGTCCGAGCAGAATAGCCTGCGGTGGTGGAGGCAGGCTAAAGAGCAAAAGATCCGTGTATTTGTCTAGCAAAGTAATTTCAAAACAACACTGTACGATAGTGCAAATCACCAAACTCCTTGAGAGTCTTCTCCTGAGCTCGTAACTAAAAGATAGTAAATAAAAATAAAAACAGTCGACAAAGAAGCAGCAGGCGAAAGAAACGCAGCGAAGTCAATCTTATGAAGGACTGCCTCTCCAGATTTAGAAGAGTAGGTAGACAAGATTCGTATTGGGTGTTTCTTATATTGCCACTTGTGACTTTGACCTAAGCACAGGTAGGTCTGATGTGTCTGTATTTGCTGGACCACCGCAAAGCGGTCACATTCTGTATTGTGTAAGCATCGTTAGGGGTTTGACATCATTCATCGTGCCGCGTATGACCCGTGACGAGGTATGAAGGCTATCAAGGTTTCCTACTATGCCTTTTCTTTCGTGAGCAACTGATCGTGTAGGCAAAGTGATCATCTGGCCGGCCCTCGTAGACTTGTGGCTCAGCGGGCAGGGGACTTTGCTGCAGAGACGGCCGTGGACGTAGAGCGTGTTGCATGGAGCGTAAACTGTTTACGATTTCAGCTGCCGTAGGTCGGTGGTCTCGATTCACTCGTAGCATCGTTCTGATAAGATCCCTGATTTCTGTTGAATATGCCGAAGGAAGTTGATCAGATGATATATCAGTCCTGTTACTGGGCAGACTGAAGGCGCACATCTTGTACATAATGAGACCAAGTGCATAGATGTCAGATTTCTGGCCAAATTTGGCGTGTGCTCCCTGGTTTTCCACCTCCTAGATTTATGCAGAGTCAGAAAGAACCAAGCGAACACGGCAGTGCTTATCGACCTACAATGGCTTTCCAGCCAGGTGTGCCGCACTCCTCGGCCGATCTCGAACTAAGGCTTTCGACAACAGCTGCCAATCCAAAGTCGGAAACGTATATTTGTGGTGTGTTGACATCACAGAGGGGATCCCAGATTGTTAGAAGTAAGACTAGTTTTATGGTCAGACTAAGCTTCTGTGAGCCTGGGCTAGATCGCGACGCACCATTCTGGGGCTTGAGATCTCTATGAAGAAGTTTCTTGAAGTGACAGTATTTGAGTGCTTCAGCAATGGCCAATGCGACATCAACGACCTGATACTCTTGAAAGGAGCCGCTGCTTTATAGTTTAGAACGGTAGTGGAGGCTGGGGAAGGGATAGGTATTCACCCCTTTCCCGCTACCCTATTGATCACCCTATTTAGGTCACCACCAGGGTAATAATCCATGCGAATGCGTAATTTACCCCCCATAATATCACTATTATGGACCTGTGCTATGTTTGGGCCTCCCCTCACAAGCAGCATAAATTCAGGCTCATTGTCCTCATTGTGGGCGGGCTTGATGCCTGTTAACTCGACACGCTTTTCGGCAAAGACCTGTGCTTGTCAAATTTTATTTAATTCAGCCATTCCACAGCAACCGACATGTCCACTTAGCGTGTCCCTCATCAAATAGACCTCTCCCATTCCACCCCCACCGATGTAGTCCTCTGTTCGATATCGGGCCTCATACCCTGAAAGAGGGTATATGTCGGACTGCATTGTCGATTATCGACTATTACTTGCGACACATTAGGAGTAGGAGGGGCAATGACTGGAAACGAATGGGGGGGAAAAAACGGAAAGATCGACTTGATACTTGCAATATGAAGCAAATTCTGCAAAACTCAAGAGTTGCGAGTAGGGCCAGGAAAGACTTTATATATGGCCTCATGAGAATGCCATAACAATTGACCGATTCAATAAACAGGGATGGCTTCCTTTGGTTTGGGCATCGCACTTGCATGCCACCTGGCAAGCTCCATTCACAAGTGAAGAAGTATCGAAGCCCGATGTGTGCATACCTAGGGAGCACTTTAATGAGCTCTGTTTGACGTATCAGATGGCATGCCGTCGGCACAAGCATCATCATGCGCTTTAGCCCACATCAAATTCTCCTGGTGATCACCGATATTCACCTCTGATAGTCCCAGAATGGTTGGTGGTAGATAAGGTGGGCGTCACTGCCCAAAGTTATCAGGAGCAAGGGAGTTCCAATGAAGACATCTTGGGGCTGATATAGTACGGATGTCCACCGAGGAAGACCGGGATGGCCATCGACATCGCAAGCCTTGCCTCCGACTAAATTGAGGATTGGATACGGACCCCAGATGTTCACTCGCCTCGCCAGCTTGAAGCAAGGTGCCTTGGCTTATCAAGTGCTGGATACGGGAACATCAGGTCGTAAAGCTAAAGCCTGACGATGCGGCTATCTCGAGATGTGCTCGGCCTCTCCTCATTTGTGGAGCTAGTCTGAACGAATGAGACGCGAGCTCATAGCAAACACGACGCCATCGTGTCACGGTCTCTCAGCTCCATGCGGGTGATCGTGATGCTTCGAGAAGCATTATTGGACACGCTCGACAGCTTAGCTGCTTCAGCTTGAGCCTGTGACAGAGAGCCGATCGCGGAATACGCGCCCAGGTAATTGAAGGTCAATTGAGCTTTCCAAGGAAAAACTTCCTGCGGGCAAGCGTGGGGTTGTTGGGCTGTCACCTACGTGAGCCTGGTTTGGAGCCCGAAGGGAAGTTGCCTCCCGGCATCACTCGGGCACTGATGATTTAGGCAAGTACAGCTTCAGCAACCTTGACCGGAGCGCCGCGAGGCCGAAATTAGTGAGGACTAAACCAGCGGCCGGCCGACCGTTTGGAATCACCATTTCTCCACCTTCTACTATCACGGACGTTGTCATCGTGATGAACCTCAGAGACAACGGCGTTGCTGGCCTGACCCGAGAGTCAGGGTCTGGTGGAACCGTGGAGGTCAGCAACCGCAGATTCCAAATGGCCCAATGTCGTGCTAGCGATCGGCCGATGTCGTTATCTGATAGCGGAGGATTTTCGCTGAGATGGGACCCCCAAGCGACCCTTGGCCCCGGCACAGCCTATCAAAAGCCCCGAATGTGCTGAAAGATGCCCACGTTCTCAGCGTGAGCCGCGGGGCGCAGGGGCATCCGCAGCTACTGCAGACCACTGCAGAGCGAGCTGCCAGATTGCGCTAGATTTGCAGTGCAAAACGAATGGAAGAGTCATGTATCGGGTCTTTTAGACTTATTAATTGGTCCTCTATCACGTCTTTTTTTTCTCTCTTCCCTCGGTTCCCGCCGCCGTGCCGTCGAAGGGTCCAGGCCGCACCATCAGATATGGTGGTAGTCTGGATGAGCTATCTTAGACTAACTAATGGATACCAGAAATGTGAGAAACACGGCCCGGGGAATCTAAATAAGTAATGACCGCTTCCCGTCGTCATTACTCAAATGATAGATATTATACCTGACCACCACCATGACTTCCTTTGCTTCCTCCTGGACTGTTCTCAGCACAATGGACCGGTAGCTTAGCAAACCTCGGCCGAGCGCATTCGCTTGACTCCGATCGCAGACCGATACAAGCGACCGATCTAGAGACTTTTGCAAGACGCACTATCCGCTAGTCGATTTCTCGGAGATCCGATTTTGCCCTTTCCGGCAAATTTGAGGCAATTGCTGTGGGAGGATATACACCACCTTGAGGCCTATCGCGACCCGTAATACGTGCCCTGCGCCCTTCTAAGTCTCGTACTGGACGAGACGGGGGATCGTCGCAATCATGGAACTCTCATATGTGGACGCCCGAGTGGTTCGCGAGATCGACGCAGCCGCTGCGGACGGCGTGGCCTTCCGCGCAAAGACGAACCACGTGCATAGCACGTGGGCGCGCACTTTCTCATCACGTCCAGAGCTATACATCCAGCCACAGTCCATTGAAGAGGTCGAGAAGGCGATCAACCTTGCGCGGCGATGTCGGCGGCGCATCACTACCGTCGGGTGCGGCCATTCACCCTCGGAGTTGACTTGCACCTCTAGCTGGCTGATCAACCTGGACAACTTCAATCGGATCTTGTCAGTGGACACGCAGACCGGGATCACTGTCATGCAGAGTGGTATTCGTCTGTACCAGCTCAGTGAGCACCTGGATCGGCTGGGTCTGGCGATGAAGAACCTCGGTAGCATCAATGAGCAGTCGATTGCGGGCGTTATCTCGACCGGCACTCACGGCAGTAGTTTGCTTCATGGCTTGGTCTCAGAGAGCATTCTTTCCCTCAAAATCACCCTAGCCGATGGTAAGACGAGATCATGCTCGAAGACAGAGAACGAGGACCTCTTCCGCGCCGCGCTCCTTTCCCTCGGTGCACTTGGCATCATCACAGAGGTCACATTCAAAGCCGTACCAGCTTACAGCCTGAAATGGACGCAAGTCATCGATGCAGACACCAAGATGTTCAACACCTGGTCCAACTCCCTCTGGCCGCAGGGCGAGTTCGTGCGCGTGTGGTGGTTCCCCTACATGCGTAAGTCGGTCGTCTGGGCGGCCAACAAGACGGACGAGCCGCACCGCGACCCGCCGACGAGCTACTACGACGGCTCCCTGGGCTACTACGTGTACCACAACCTGCTGTACCTGGCGCACTACGCGCCGCGCATCCTGCCGTGGGTCGAGTGGTTCGTCTTCGGCATGCAGTACGGCTTCGCCAACGGCAGCACCGTCTCCGGCATCCAGCCCAGCCGCAAGGCCCTGCTCATGAACTGCCTCTACTCGCAGTACGTCAACGAATGGGCCATCCCGCTGCGCAGCGGGCCCGAGGCGCTGCGCCGTCTGTCGAGCTGGCTGAATGACCTGAAGCCGGGTGATAGGGACTACGTAGCGCACGGCATTCCGTTCTCGAACAAGGGGCTGTATGTGCACTCGCCCGTCGAGGTGCGCGTCTCCGATACGAGCCGGACGGATAACAGCCGGCCGTTCCTGGATCCAACTTGCCCTGACGAGCCGACGCTCTACCTCAATGCCATCATGTACCGCCCTTACGACATGGATCCGCCGTGCCGCGATCGTTACTACGAAGGGTTTGAGTGGCTGATGCGCGACCTGGGCGGCAAGCCACACTGGGCGAAGAACTTCGACGCTAACACGGGCGAGATCGAGGCGCTGTATGGAGACGACCTGACGCGATGGCGACAGGTGCGCGACAAGTCCGACCCGGAGGGCATGTTCGTCGGCTCGTGGCATAGAAGGTTCGTGCTGGGCGGTGCGCCGTTGCCACTCGAGGAGGTTGAAGTGGAGAGGGAGACGCGGCCCAGGAAGGGGACCCTGTACTACGGTGCAGAGACGGAGTTGCTTGAGAAGAGGAGAAGATGAGAGGTTTCTAGCAATTGGGGTAGACATAGTTTACATAAATCTCGCCGAGACCTATATGGTCACCAGCCGAGTTGCATAGACAGCGATGATCTGAATTTATGATATTATTTTTCATTTGGGTATCTATATGTGTTTTGGTATATACGTAACGCTCGCTTATTCACAGGTCTTTTTAGCTCCATCTATATCATACAAGCGCACTCTATCGTGCTGCAAACCAGGCGCCCTGGTGTGTATCAACATGCAGGACGTTTCCGCATCTCCACGGTCTCTGTAGCATCCCTATCCTCATCATCATCATCGGCTAGCAGGCCATGCGAGGCCTCGGCGCTGACATCGTCCTCATCACAGCTCCACAGAATCTCACTGCTCGTCCTGGTATGGTGGTGGCTAAGCCTGCTTCCATGCCCCTTTGTCCGCCACCAGCACCAATACACCGCACCCGAGCCAAGCACAGCGAGCGCCGTGGCCGGGTACGCGTACCACGAGAACTTGCCGTCCTCGCCGCGCCCGCTCGAGGGCGGGATCCAGGGGAGCACGACGAGGAGGCAGTTCGCCGCGGCGAAGATGGCGACGGCGAAAGTCGGGGCGCGGCAGGGCGAGCTCCACCGCTCGGAGGGCGTGCGCTGCAGGTAGAGCAGGCCCGCGGAGACGGCGACGCTGATGACTGAGACGGGGTAGCCGCCGATGTCGACGAGGAAGTTGTAGATGCGGCCCGGGGGCGGCAGCACGATCACGGCGACCGAGACGAGCCAGTGGAGCAGCAGTCCGCGCTTGGGGGACCGGGATGCTGCCGGCTCGTGGCAAGCGTGTGACTTCGCCGCTGACGAACGACCCTGTTTCGACGAAGAAGAGGTCCAGAACCGGCCCCCGGGGAGCAGACCATCGCGCGCAAGCTCCTCATTCACGCGAGCCTGCGCGAAGCTGGTGGCAGCGATGTTGCCGGCTGCGGTGATCACCACGCAAAATGGGAGGACGTGCTTGCCTAGCCCTTCTCCGAATACGTTTGTGAAGAACTTCCCTGCCACCACGACTCCCGCGGAAGCGAAGTCGTCCTTATCGATGACTAGAAAGAAAGCAATGTTGATGGCAAGGTAAGCGAAAGTAATGATTGCCAGCGCGATTGGTGCAGCCACGCGGAGTGTCCGGACGGGGTTCTTCACGTCAGACAAGACCTGGTTGGCGGTGCTGTACCCGCGGAAGCAGTAGATCACCTTGAGGAGTGCGGTGGCATAGTCGTAGGGCTGGGTGGATGACCCTGCCCAAATGTCTTTGAAGTTGTGCTGCGCAGCGCTGAGTGGCGTACTGGAGCTGAATGGGTCAGTATCCAGTCTCCTTTCGGCGAGCACTTGTCGTTGGGAGCCGATACTGGATAGTCCGCCAGCAACTCCGGAAATTACAACAACAGCAAGAATGACCATCTTTGCCGCGCCGAGTACATTAATTAGGTGCAGTCCAAGTCGAGCGTGCCGTGCATGAATATAGCACAGCACGGACACGGCCAAGACGGCAATGAGGCGCACATTCCACCTATTTGGTGAGATATCGAGGGCATATAAAGCATACTCGCCAAGCACAATGGCGTTCGGTGTGCTGAATCCAAGCAACACCACGTAAGACATGAACATGCATGTTGCTAGCATGCGCGGCCGTCGCAGGATCCTCTCCAGATAGACGCGCTCGCCACCAGAGCGCGGAAGAGCGGTGCCCAAATCCTAATTTTGATCAGCGAGTATAGGAACACCTAGAAAGAGACACACATACCAGGTAAACAGCAAGCCCGCAGAAGGAAATGAGGCTTCCAGTTACCCACAACAGCAGCGTCATGCCCACTGAGCCTACGCCCGAAAAGATTGCCGATGGTACAGAGTACACACCTACTCCAACGGTCTTTCCAAGGATAATATTAATGGCGGATATGACTCCCAGCTTCCCTTCGTCTCGCTGGAGTCTTGGATTTAATAGTCCAGGTGTCCCCGGCTGTAGGAACCATGTTCCCTCTGTTGGTGAGTCCTCGAGTAGGACCGACTTCTCGTCATCGTTGTAGTCGTAGTCTCCATCCTGGGCCTCATATATCACCTTTGACCCAGCAGCCTGGATCTGTATTGGTGACATGAAGCTCGGCGGAGCGAGATATTGCGAGCCATGGCTCTTGGCGGTGGACTGAGCATTGAGACTTCTCCTGGCACCGGCATCGTAGCTCGGTCGTATCGGAGAACGACAGCTGAGGCTGAACGAGGCTTGTAAGGGTGAGGCAGCTGTTGAAATGGCTCCGCTGAAGCTGGAGAACTTGGAGGGTGAGGACAGCGGTGGTGGCGCCATTCTTGGTGTTCTTGGTGTGATGCGTATGGGCTGAGGAGTGGAAGCGAGGGAGGAGGTGAGCAAGTTCTTGAAGCAACTTGCTCGTGGGAGGTGTGGGCTTGGGTCAACTAGACGCCACACAGGAGCATTATGTGGTTGAGGACTAGGGTTTCAGAGAGGACTATAAAGCGTGTGGTAGCACCTCGGGGATTACAATCGACTAGGAAGATATCCCAGTTCAACTCTTTCGTAAATGGTTGCTAAAATGGTGCGATGAGAAGAGAAGAAAGGGAAACACATCGAGTTAAAAGGAAGGAAGGCGTTGTCAACTACCGGCGCTCAACAAACATAGAGGAGCAGGAGGAGAGGAGCAGGAGGAGAGAAGCGGATGTCTCCATCTCCGCCTGTGCGCCAGCAAGAAGAAATGCCGCGGACCAAACAATCCCTCGAGGATACTCATCCCCAGGCGATCTTGCGTGCCATCCTTGAAGACTCAAACCATGTCTCTTCTTCGATTGCCTCTGTCAACTGTGGATTTTGGTACAGTGGGATAAAGAGGCTTGGCGTGATCGCCAGTCACAGTCCAAGAAGCTGAGACAGGAGAGGAAAGGGGAGGCGATTTGAATATTCTCCGCCTGATTGGCCAATGGAGGAGAATGCTTGCTCGTCCCCGATGTCATTGTCGAGGGAAAAGGGCAAGCGTAGCCCTGCCGCGTCAAGAATAGCGACGTGGACGAGGATGGTTTGGGCACCCCAAGCTGCGACAGTCGCGAGGTGCTGAAACCCCGCTAGTGCTGGCAGTCGACGAAGAGCTGCCAAGCGGATGAGCCGCGACCCCGGACTGCGTTTCAAGCTTGGCGGCGATCCGACCAAGCCCTGCCACCCTGTCTTGCCTCAACTCTCTCCGATACTACAGTAGTCTTCTCCTGTTCTACTGTTGCTGAGTCTAAGAGTGCTCAGCAGCCGGCGCTCTGTCCAGGTCGATCTGATTTGCTGCCAAGGCAAATCATAATAGGGTGAGGCATTTCGTGCACTCATTCAGCCGATTTCAACAATTTACATTTCCTCTCATGGCATCAATCACGGTCCATGATGGCTTCCTGTGGGAGAAGGCTAAAACCTAGCCGTCTTGACCAGCTCTTTTTACTCTCTTGAATATTGCTACAACTTGGATTGTCGACCTGGAAGCTGCGCTTAGCCGCAATTGGGCATATGAGTCGCATCTTTTCATAAGCTTCCTTTGGTCGGGCTGGCCGCAACCTAGACATACATAGTAATCTTCGATAAAGAAGCCTCTTGAAGGTTCGCAGAAGGCCGATTATATATGTCAGGTGATAGAACTTCCATCACAGACTGAATTCACTAGTTCCAGGCTGCATATCCTGCCGTCACCCGGTCGGCAACAGTGTGTATAGTCATACGACAACGACTGTGCCGGCTTAGCCTACAGATTTGGCACCGCCATGTTGATGTCCGATTGCAATGTTCCTGGACGTGCATCGTACGGCCCTATTGCGGCATGGCTCGTAGGGCTGAAATGCAAAGGCGGCGGCGTAAGCGCAATATCTATAGGTGAAGAATCATCCATAGAGCAGGGTGTTCAATCTCTATTGGGGGATGATATGTCGGTCATAGGGCTAAGGAATGTGTCAAAAAAGAGAATTCAGCCACATTGTCTCCTTGCATTTGATCCTTCAGGAAGGTTATGCCAGACTATCTCCCAAGGCCACCGGCAAGATACATAAAAGGCTCAATCCGAAGTCCATGTCGATACAGATTAACGAGGAATTCAATCGGGCAAGCGCAACACCTCACCATCATGGTTCACCTCTCGAACGACTCTATCATTGCCGTTGTAATGGGACTCTGTATTGGACTCCCCTCAGTTGTTTTTGCGTTGCTGACGTGGTGTGAAACGAGACGGCATCGAGGTAAGTCGGCGGTCCGGTTTGTACTTCTCAATTTTGTATGGGTACTAATTCGACTTAGCGGTTCTGCCAATAGGCAATGAAGTATGGCTGGAGTCGCTAGAGATGCGTTATTGGCGGGCTTCTGAATCGCCATTCTACGGGCGGTCATGGCCAACTGCAGATCCTTTAAGCCAAGCCAATCCCGCTTTACGATAAACACAATCAACGCTATCTTCCTAGAACAACTATGCACTTGATGCAATGTCGCTCGTTGCCAGGGGGCTCTTCCTGAACAAAGAAGTGCAGAAGTGCTTGTGACAACGGCGAGACTCAATTGATCCGATCTATGACTCGATATGTTGCACTGTCGCAACTTACGCGGCAAACACAGTTGGTGAACTGACCACTTCCAAGAACTGTCTTGTTCATACTCTTGGACAAAAGCCGATAACTTTGGAGTCGTCTAATGTGCATAGTAAGGATCTGTTGTTGCATCAATGAAATCAATTCCTCGACTAATATGATTAATGGAGTTGAACAGTATAGGAAAGGGCGTAGAGAGGATAGATAGACTTTTCTCAACTATGACACGCAATCAATGAGCCCTCAATTGTCAATGCTGTCGTCAGGCCCCTTTCAGTATTTTTGGGTCGGAGTTCGGAGTTCCCCTTGAAAGTTAAGAGATGAAGTGCCGAAGAGAGAGCCTCAAGCAACGCCACCGCAACGCAAAATGGACGTTCCCACCCAAGTTTGAGTGCAGCGTGTATGTCTCAATATCGCATGTTTCTCGCTATCCTTAGGCAGCAAAATTTCCATATGACATTCTCAAACTTTCTGCCTAAGTGTCACTAACAATATAATTTCCTGTTTCCCAACAGCTTGCAAGGCAGCCAAAACAGTGATCAGAAATGTTGCAGCGAATAGCGATACGGTCAATTCACTAACACGTTTTGTGGTAGGAGGGGCCACGCCAGATGGCTCGGCGTACTCGAAACGGCAGGTGCCAATGTTAACCTGTATCTCCATGCCTGTCAAAAGAGTGTCCGACGTCAAGGAGCACGCGGCACAGCACCGATCAGGGCCCTTTTCGGCCGATATCACTGCTGAGTCCGATGCGATGCGCGTGCACCGTCAGCATGGGTGCGGAAACATAGGCAACAACGCGCACTGATATTCTTGCATCTCTCCCTTCATCTTGAATCCTGAGGTATCATGCTCTTCATGCCGAACGTATACCCTCGTGTCATGGCTGTCATAATTAAAGGTTGTCAGGGAGCCCAATAACTGTAACCATCCAACTCCGAACCCAGAAAGTTGTCGCGAGAATGGCGTCTGGCGATGATGTCTTTGGACCGCAATTGCGCGGGACCTTTGACTTCACGCTCGTCTTTGAACAGACCATTCTATCAATTGTGCCTTCGGCTCTATTCATTGCCACAGCCATACCACGATTTCATTTGCTATCAAGACGACCAATCGAAGCAAGATCTGGAGTGTTACTTTTGCTCAAATTGGTAAACTCTCGAGATTCCTTCAACTACAACTCCGACACTAGACTGATTCATGCTTTATAGACATGTGGAATCGCTTTGACCTGCATCCAAATCGCGAATGTCGTGTTATGGTCGTTGTCAACGGAAGCATACCGTCGCTTCTCCATTGCCGCCAGCGTCTTGTCTCTCCTGGCAGCCGTGCTCCTTGTGCCTTTGTCATACATTGAGCACAAACGTTCCATCCGTCCCTCGAGTCTTCTGAGCGGCTACCTTTTCCTCTCCGTGCTGTTGGATCTTGCTCAAGCGAGAAGTCTCTGGATCCGCCACGGTCTCGAACGGGTTGCTGTTGTTTTCATCCTGGCTCTGTCTATTAAGAGTGTACTACTATTGCTCGAAGAAGCACCCAAGACGGGCCTTCTGGTTGAGAAGTTCAAAGATGTAGCCCCTGAAGCTACAAGCGGCATCATCAACCGGACTGTCTTTTGGTGGCTCAATGTCGTCTTTAAGAGAGGCTACCGTACCCTCATTGACATGCCTGATCTTGATGCACTTGAGGAGAAGCTCACATCAGACTGGCTCCTCGAAACTGTGGGTAAACAATGGGCCAAGAGTATGTCTTCCAAAGAAGCTCTCAACCGTACTTGACTGAAAAGCATCACAGAGGACAAGACCCGCAAGCGAGCCCTTCTTGAGGCTACTATGTGGGCGTTTCGTTACCAGCTTGGTGCTGCCATCATCCCAAGACTCGCTTTCGGAGGCTTCGTATTCGCTCAACCTTTCTTGATTAACCGTGTCATTCACTTTGTGGGTGAAGAGCCCTCCGAATTTGATCAGGGGATCATTGGCGGATTGATAGGAGCGACCGTGCTGGTGTATTGCGGTATAGCTGTAAGGCCAGAGCCCATCTTACTCTTGTACACAATGCTGATATAGATAGGCAACTCGGGCCATTTACAAACACTTGACCTACCAGCTTTTGACCATGATTAGAGGTGGCCTCATATCCCTTATATTTCAGAAGACACTGGAATTAGACAGAGTGGCCATGACAGACGCAGCACCAGTTACATTGATGAGTACTGATATCGACGGCATGACCCAGGGCTTCCAGATGATTCATGATATCTGGGGGTTCGTAATCGAGATTGGCATTGGCCTATTTGTTCTCCAGAGATACGTTGGATATCCCGCCTTTCTCATCGTCGTGCCATCATTTTGTAAGTCAACATCATGATCACCACTTCATATGGAGCTAACAATAAATAGTAAGTCTGGTGGGCATTCACTTTGTCAGCCTGGGAATGGGTCCTGCCAGGGTCGCTTGGAATCAGGGTGTGCAAAAGAGAGTTGCGCAGACTTCGTCCATGCTTTCCCAGATGAAGGGTATCAAGATGATGGGCTTGTCTGGCTACATCCACGGCTCAATTCAAGGAATTCGAATATTTGAAGTCAACTTGTCGAAGAAATTTCGTATGCTTATCGTTTGGCTGAACTGGATCGGTACGCTATCATATAATATCAACTTCAGAGGTCCATATTGACACTTACACACAGCTAACTCTGTCGATCTTCTGTCGCCCGTATTTGTGATCATTGCTGCAGTATACCTGAACCACAATGACAATGGCCTTGGTGTTGCAGAGGTTTTTACAGCACTTTCAGTTATGGTCCTGATATCATTACCGCTCGCGAACTTACTCGTCTTGTATCCATTGATTGCTTCAGGTATTGCGTGTTTTGGTCGCATTCAAACCTTTCTACTTTTGGAAAATCGGAAAGACTATCGACTATTCCTTGAGGAATACAAAGCCGAGATGCGAAGACTCGATCAGAGCTCCTCGACTGCTCCAGGTGCCATCGAACTCAAGACCATGAACCCTGGCTCAAATGCCACGTCAACGACAGGTGCTTCTAGCACATCGGTAGTTGAACTTGAAAATGCCTCTTTCAAGACAAAGGACGACACCGAGGTGCTGCACAGTATCTCCCTCAAGATTCCGCCCTCGAAGCTAACTCTTCTGATTGGACGGGTCGGCTGTGGTAAATCATCACTTCTCAAAGCCATCCTAGGAGAAATGTACATCACTTCTGGCTCTCTGGTCGTCCGGACTCCGTCGATCGCATACTGCGACCAAGTCCCATGGCTGATGAACAAAACAATCAAGGAAAACATTGTTACTGTCTTGGATTTCGATCAGGATTGGTACTCTCAAGTCACTCAAGCATGTGGGCTAGAGCAGGATTTTGCCGCACTTGATGCAGGAGATTCTACGCTTGTTGGCAGTGGAGGTGCGGCTCTTAGTGGTGGGCAAAAGCAGAGAGTGGTAAGTTCAGTAAATCTCCTTACATTTATGCGTCTAAATAATTGAATTACATAGGCATTGGCTAGAGCCGTGTATGCTCGTCAGGAACTACTACTTCTTGACGATATTTTCAGCGGCCTGGACAACACAACTTCAAACTTCGTCTTTAACCGTCTGCTTGGTCTGAACGGTCTGCTTCGACAAGATGGGATCACCGTCGTACTCGCTACGCATGCAGGCAAGTAGCAGGACCTATTCCGAGCACAGATCATCTCCCTAACATTTTTATACAGTGAAGTTCCTACATCACGCCGACTTCATCACAGTACTTGATTCTGGTAGCACGACATACAATCAAGTCAAGTTTGACTCGGTGGACCCATCTACATGGGGTATACTGGAAGAAGATTCATCGAGCGAGGAAGTCTCAGCTGCTGAAGATGGAGAAACACAAGACCAGCCAAAGAAGGACAAGCTGATACAACCGACTCCTGCAAAGGATGGCCTGGACATGTCACGAGCAACGGGTGACACGAGCCTTTACGTATTCTATATTCGAAGCGTTGGTGTTCCTCTTTGCCTGGGCTTCCTGGGTCTTGCAGCAATATTCATATTTGGCGGGAAAGTTACTCGTAAGTTCTTCGCTTCTTCTTGCATGTCACAGTTCAAATATCTGACCTGAATAGAAATCTGGCTTCGAATCTGGACGGAACGGGGAACTAACACTGACACGGATTTCTACGTCGGTATATACGCTACCATCGCTCTATTGGTCTGCGTGGCATGCTCAATCACAGTGTGGTATGATATGCTATCCCACTCGTAGATCGATGCATTGATCACTGACTGTTTAGGTACTTTTTATTGATTCTCATCCCCAAGTCGGCACAAAATCTTCATCTGCTGCTATTGGACGCAGTCCTTGCGTAAGTCAAGGCCTCGACATATGCTCTTTCTTAGAGGGAAACAAAAACTAATGGTTCACAGAGCGCCTCTATACTTCTTCACTACCACTGATCTCGGCATGACGTTGAATAGGTACTACACTTTTCAAAGCTCTAAATTCTAGCGATACTAACAACCCCTTTAGGTTCAGCCAAGACATGACATTGGTTGACCAGATGCTGCCAATGTCAATGTTTTCTACGGTGTTTGGTCAGTGATCTCAGCTTCCTCCAAATTCACATCCACTCACCTATCATAGATTCCTACTCCGTGATTGCAGAGGCAGCACTTATTGCATCGGGAGCTACCTATGTTGCGGCAATCATTCCCTTTTGCTTCGCAGCGTTGTATCTTCTCCAAAAATACTACCTGCGCACCTCCAGGCAAATACGACATTTAGATCTCGAAGCGAAATCACCCCTTTACACCCTGTTCACCGAGACACTAAGTGGTCTCATCACGGTCCGCGCTTTCGGTTGGAAGGGCAGGTTCCTTACCCTCAACTCCAAACTTCTCGACGAGTCGCAGAAACCATATTACCTCCTCTTTTGCATCCAGCGATGGTTGAATGTCGTGTTGGATCTATTCGTCGCCGGAGTCGCTCTTGTACTGATCTCATTTGCATTGAACTTCCGTGGCACCACAGGGAAGGGAGCCATCGGCTTGGCCATGGTGAACATCATCAACTTCAATACGAGCCTGTCACAACTCATCAATGCATGGACACTGCTGGAGACTTCTCTAGGAGCGATCGCGCGGCTCAAAACATTTATGGCAGACACACCTCAGGAATCACTGGAGGCTGAATGCCAGACTCCGCCTCCTGGATGGCCGACAAACGGAGGCATCGAGTTTCAGAATGTTACTGCGAGATACAGTCCGACTAGTGAAGCCGTCTTGCACAATATTTCATTGAGCATAAAGCCTGGCCAGAAGGTTGGCTTTTGCGGTCGAACCGGGAGCGGGAAGTCCTCAATGATCCTCACGCTTCTGCGAATGCTCGAATTACAAGAGGGCTCTCTTCGGATTGATGGTATAGATCTGTCTGTGCTCCCTCGACAGACCATTCGTTCACTCTTGACAACTCTACCTCAAGATCCTGTCAGGCTTGCCGGAACGGTCAGAGAGAATCTGGACCCAGAAAACAAGCTTTCTCACAACACCAGCGAAATCGAGGCTGTGCTTAAGAAGACAAACATCTGGGAGATGCTTGAGGCCCGTGGCGGTCTTGACGCAGAATTTGACTCGGTTGGCTTCTCAGTCGGCCAGCAGCAGTTGTTCTGCCTCGCGCGAGCGATCCTGCACAGGAGCAAAGTGTTGCTTCTGGACGAGGCTACGAGCAGTGTGGACAGGCAGTCGGACGAGGAAGTCAGAAAAGTCATCAACGAGGAGTTTGCTGACTGCACTGTCATCGAGGTGGCTCACCGGCTTGACAATCTCGTCGACTTTGATTTGATTGTGGTCATGGAGCAGGGGAGGATTGCCGAGACGGGGAATCCAAAGGAGTTGTTGGAAGGACCGTCGAAGTTCAGGAGTCTTTGGGATAGCCAACGTGGATAAATCACGGAGAGAACGTTGTTAAATAATGATAGATTATTTAGATGTAACGTCTCAGCTCTGTTGCAAGGTCTCCGGTCAACGATGGTTTTCATGTCTCTACTCGATAGGATAGAAGCCTTTCAGCCTGCTGCACTTCGATCTCACAGCCTTGCTAGCCTGGAGAGAAGATACTTGAACTGTCTAAGCTAAAGGCGCCACCGTCTAAAATAGGCACTACACGTATCTTGTGGCTTTCTTGGCAATATGTTCACAGCCGAGCCGTACATGAGAAATGCCTAGAGATGATATCTTAACATCCGCGGGACTGCCTAAGCTGAAAGCGCTACCATACAAATCGGGTGTTTGTGGCTTACTTGTGCAATAATCATTTCGTAGACCCAAAGCCTCGAGTTTTCAGTGTTCACTGCAATTTTAGTCTCATGCAACACGGTATTGTCCTTCAGTAGACATATTTAGCTCGTGTCATATCGTTTCTACTCTATTACGTCTCCCAAAATTCTAAAACGGCTCTAGCCACCTCATCTCCATGAGTGATAGCAACCTCGTGGCCTGCATCCAAGGTCGTGACCTCCATGCCATCTGGTCCTATGATCGCCCCAGCGTCCTCGATAAGTTCCTCCTTGACAATGACAGGGTCGGTCTCGCCAAGAACAACCAATACTTTGCCAGTTCTCAACCCAGCCGGGCCAATGCTGCCAGTTGTGTGCTGTCTTCTTACTGCCAAAAGACGTCCTAGAGCCTGCCAATCTTCCCGCTGATCGTATATGGGCGCGTATCGAATGCTACTCATGAACGCGGGAACGAAACCTCGATGATGACGCAACTGCCAGGCCATGACTGCTGCTACTGTCATTGACGGCCGACTCCTCAGGAGTACCGCATTGTCGAAAGAGCTACCACCACTCGTGTCACGACTGATTTTCCTCTCCAACGAGTTGTCCATCTGAGTGACCTCTGTGACCATCGTAGCCTCCGTGACAACCTCCTTCGGCTCAAGCCTCGATCTGACCAAGCCCTCAAGCAACCATTCTGGGAATATGCCTGTTGAGTACAGGATTTTGCTCTTCCAGCTCACATGTTCTTTTCGAATGATGCCTCCGGATGCCACGACTGTCAGTGACCGGACCATGTGGGCAAAATATCTGGTAAAAGACACAGCCACTCCCCCTCCCAGCGAATAGCCGATGAGATGGAACCCGTCATCACCTGTCCATGCTAGATGTGAAGACGCCAGCACAAGCAGGATCTGCGTAGTGTATAGCCGTACATCATACGGAATGTCATTCGGCGCGTCCGAGTACCCACGGCCAAAATAGTCGAACAGCATCACCCGATACCCTTTCCTAACAAGCTCCTCCGCGAACTCGCTCAATGCAGGGCTTGGTGTGCCGATTCCATGCATCAGCAGCACTTTCTCCCCGTTTTCCGGCCCCCACTCAAAGACTTGAATCGTGCCGTAAGGCGTCTCGACATCTCTTCCTCCAGGCAGCACGTCTGGCGGATAGGGAAGCTCATTGATAGCTTCCGGCGACAGCCGAGGTAATTGCGTTTCTCGCGGAGACGGATACCATGGCTGTTTAGATTCCTGTCTGCTTAGTAGAGGACGCAATAGTAGCCCTACAGACAGGCAGACACTTCCAGTCAAAAGCAGGTGCCCATATGGCAGGCTCAATTTGGAGATTGAGAAGCTCATAGTGCTGTTGCAGACACGGTCTATTGAAATTGTTAGGAGAAGGGAGCAGTCCCCGAGGGAGCCGTGCTTACAATGCGTTCACCCATTAATCCGATGACAGAATCCTTTGAGCGAATCCTGCGAATCACGAGGAGGCGCACAGCGAGTGCATCGTTAGCATAGTCGCCAATAGTTTAGAGTCCAGAGTTTGAAGTGAAGGAGGTTCCCAAATCTGTATGCTCTACCTAGGTATCTATCCCGCGCGCCCCGCTTTTCGCCCGATAGCGAGCTCCGGAATCACCAGCCGGCCGTGGTATTGATGCCGGTCACGGAATCAAGGGTCCAAATGTAAACTGATGAGTAATTGGGCAGGTTCTCTGAACCATCCTGTATGTATTTGAATGCGCAGAGTGTAATCAGAACGCCATACCGCCCCGTGTTATCTATGAATGCTGTTCCCGGAATCATTTCTCATGAAAGATGCGAATGTAAGAGTGACTCCACGCTCTGATGAACTCCTTCCCACACCATCCAGATTGTTATCCGGCGAGCATATCCTGTGGTGCTCGTATTGGCCCGAATTTCAATGTCGTTTTCATGTTCCATCATGCCCGCAAGTAGGCCATGGGAATACGACTCGTATCGCCTCACTTCTCCCCTTTCCAGTAATCTCTTAGCCGTAAGATAGACCGTCGCACAGTACCACTGCCAGCCTTGCCCTTCTCCTTCCCCTGAGCACCACCATCCCCGTCCCCGTCCCCGTCGCTGATCTCAACCGAAAAGCTCGGGCGAGCAGATCCGGCGGTGGGCTCCTTGATCAGCTTCCTCACGGGACGCTCGCCAGTCCAGCTCGGCTGCCGCCTTATGACGGCGGTCTGGGCGGCTGCTGTGTACACTTTCGGGCTGGACTTTGTCCTGCGGTGCTGATACCGTAGACTCTGGGAACGTTGTGGGAAGGCAGAGGCCGCCGCCGCCGCCGCCGCCGCCGCCTGGTGCTCAGCGACAGCGGGGTCATCCTGGTCGAGCAGTGACGAGTATGCGGACGCGGGGTCCTCGTCGTCATGCTCCGGGAGCAGCCGCGCGGGCCGCCGCGTGAACAGCAGCCGGGACATTGCAGACCGCGTCGGCTTTGAGTAGATTGAGAGCGCTTGAGCAGTTATCGAATGGGTTGTCGGTCCGCGCTCACTTGAAAGGAGGTGAGGTAGGAAAGCCCTTCACAGCGCGGGTCGGTGTGAGCTGATGATATGATGGCGGGGCAAGACACTGACTGAATGCCCCGCGGTGAGGGATGCAGTGAGTGATAAGGATAGACCTGTGACCCAGTTCGTGCAAAGGTCGACCCAGGCGTTTTCAGATTCTACCTCTTCTCTGCACGTCTCCCCCTTGCGAACTCCTTGGATCGCCGCAATACCAATCCGTGTGGCTGGTCAGTGAGTGGCAATGGGCGCGTTGTCGGTTTGCGTGCGTGGCGATAGTGGTTGATAGGCAGACAGAAAGGCCGACTAAGACACCCCGTCCCCTGGCTAGCCTAGGCGAGCGACGTGTGCATATTCCCAGAAAGGCATGCAGCCCCTTAGAACTAAAGCCAGAAGATTCAACAAACGAGATGGAAAAGATAAACAGACGTCTTCGTCCTTCAGAGCTGATGATTTTCGTCGATCTACGTTGTACTTTGGCAAGGTAAACAACACCTCTTGTCCACGAACCACAAGACCGACAGTCTTACAGAAGGGCAGTTGGCGGGGTCGTGTCTCAGAGACATCTGCGAATCAACAATTACCTGCAGTTCCTGCAAGGTAACAATCTTGGAAGGCTCCCTCAGGATCTTGGTAGCACTGAGCTCTCCTTGTGTTGATTGTTTCAGGACCCCTCACTGGCAGAGGGATCTACAGTCCTAAGAAGCTGTGCGAAGCTCTAAAACAAGGGTTGAGCCAGTGGTGGTGGGAGGATCGGCAGAGGCTGTTGTCTTACACCAACGGTTGGCGGAGGGTCTTCACGATTAGACCTGCTATTTGCTCCAGGGTTCCGTCAGCTATAACATGACCAGCATTTGAATTGGTAGATTGTGATAGTTGTGTCTTTTTGGTAGTCATCCTGTCAGCGCTTCACGATTTGTTTATGGTTCTGCGAATGACGTCTAAGTTACAAGACAAGAGGTTCTAAGAGTGCACAAGAATTCGTGACCAAGCAGTACGGTAGTGGCCAGACAATGTACCATAACAAAACCCGTTTTCGCTATGCCCTGCCGCTCGATTTTAGAATAAAGAATTTTATTATGATTATATTTTGTAGGCTCGCTCATCCATCATACTCAAAGATGGTTCTCATCTGATCCGGACTATAGCCAGCACTGATGGCTAGCTGCAGCAATATCCTGGCCTTGGGTGGGTTCAAGAAACCACCTCCATACATACCATCGCTAGACGGTTCAACGTAGCCACTATAGAAAAAGCAGTTAGCAATTGCAACATAGGATAATAAAGAGGGAGGAAGGAACTCGAGAGGTGTTCTAGGAGCAGCATCCTAGTTTTGGATGTGACGCTCGAAGATTGAAAGTCAAAGGGTTTAAATCAACTTCAAAGCAGACTTACTCCATTGTACGACCTCATCATCAACAATGGGACGCAGGTAGTCGTCTCTCGTCGTACAATGGAGTAAGTCTGCTTTG
>NW_006920999.1:0-683 GCF_000392275.1 Phaeoacremonium minimum UCRPA7
AAAAAAAAAAAATAAAATAAAAGAAAGAAAGAAAATTCAACCCTTTTCTTTTCTGGCTCCTTCGTACGACTATCTACCTCTTTCCACCTCTTTACAGACCAGATAGAATAAATAACATAACCAATTACTCTCCTCTTCTCCCTAGTCTCTCTTCTTATCTAAGCCCCTCATCTAAAACTTCTTCTCTTCTCTTCCTTTTCCTTCCTTATATATAAACCCTTCCCTCTCTAACCCCTTCACTATCCTCCGTACGCTTGCCCTATGACACTGCCAACCACACCCAATCACCCTCTCCAGCACTCTAAAGTACTAGCATCTTGTCGTATGTAACCTCTTCCCTTTCTCCTTCCCTTTTCCCTCCCTCTTCCTCTCTCTTTCCTTAAACCCTCCACTTTCATCTACCATCTAGCGGTTATAGATCCTCTATGGTACTCTATACTGAAAGCACCCTAAATATGCCTCTAGCTGCCTCGTTAGAAATATCTGATCTTAAATCTTGCCTACCTACCTATCTATCATACTTTACTCTATCTTATATAGGCATTCTCTTCGACTATATTATATTTATAAATCCTCTCTTTTCCTCTATACTATACTATAGACAATATAGCACTTGCTTTAAAGCTCTAGAAACCCCTCCAACTCGACAAATGACTCTGCTGACTGCCTTCGTCCCTGTCGTA
>NW_006921000.1:0-5199 GCF_000392275.1 Phaeoacremonium minimum UCRPA7
TATATGATATCTTGAGAGGGTGTTGGTCAGCAGTAGGCACTGCTGCCCTGTTTCAGTAGGAAGGATGAAGGCTATCTGTTGTCAACACGCTGCATAAAGAGCTCTCAAAGCTCTGCAAATGTAGGTCGAGTAAGTAGGCGAGAAGTTCAAGATGTTAACGTTCAGCAAATTTCAGCCAGCCTTGCAACACATCACGTGAGGAAAGTTGCAAACGTTGGATTGCGCCTCCAATCATTATTCTAACCATTTCAGGAGGTTGCTACATCTCCCAGACACATCGGCGTGAATTTCATGGTATAGAATATCAAGCTTACATACCGTATGTTTGATGCTACTGTACACTAGGCTGCGGTGCTTGGTCGTTTATTACATTTGCGGGGCTTCATCTATGGGCATATTTGAAATCGCGCAGGACCCAATAACTGCGTATGTGATTGGTATTCGCACGTAAAACAGTGTGCCATGGGCTGGGTTTCTCGATAGTTGGCATCTGACAGTTGAGTAGTTGAGTTTGAACATTGAGACGGCCTCATGCAACTAAGAGTTATGGCCCGATATGGTCGAGGAGCCGTAGTGGTCTATCAACCTCTTGTAAAGTCCTTCGTCGTTTCGGTCGCTTAATAGTTTAGCAACCTCCTGGCGCACAATAAATTGAGGGGCTATCGTGAATGCAATGTGCCTCGATTTCGCGAGGCTTTTTCTGTTCCTGTCTATTTACTCTAGCCTACCCGATCTATACTCCCCTTATGATTGGATTTCTACAGTATGTTTAAAAAGTAACGTTTGTGAAGATCTTATAGATTGAAGACTGTATTTCGTGAGAATAATATCCGATCGAGACGACAGAGTAGGACCATAGCTACGGTGCTACGAACAGACACGGGCACATCGCCAAGGAATGCCCCGAACAGAGACACCAGCAGAGAGAGACTCTAGCTGCGGATTGTCAGAACCTCCGGCAACGACACGCCGCCGCCCGCAGGAACCAAGTACGGGACTAAGACCGGACGGACGTGGTCCCGCACCACGCCGAAGAACCGTCAGAAGGAGAATGCGAAACCGGGCTACCGGAACATAGCCATTTCGACCGCTAGAACACGACAGTGGGAGGACCCCCGCCAGTACGACGCAAAGACAACAATGCCGAAGCCATTGCCGAGAACGAAACAAAACGATCAGGATCCTCAGGGAGGAACCTCTGGAATCGTCCGCCCAAGAATCGACTGGAAGGCTGGCCACCTCCAGTGGGGATGCAGCCTTAGAGGAGAGCCTCAGGAGCAGGCCCTCGGGACACCCCGAACTACGGCGAGAAGACGCCGAGAACACGTCAGAGGACGCCGAAGAAGACGCCTACATAGTACACAGGCAGAAACCACACTTTGTGAGGAGACGTGGGAAGCACTCAGCAACCCAACGAACGCGCGCGCGCAGGGTTTTTGCTGGCCGAGTAAAGCACCCCGCACCACCTTCACCTGGCGGAACGTCCCGGTCGGGAACGAACTGCTGAGGACCAATCCCTCGTAGCCGCCGCGCCCCCACTAACGTTAGTTAGCCTTAACTTACCTGCTGCCTGGAACTCCGCAACATCCAACGCCCAATCAACCACGACGCCTGAACACAATTCTGCGTGTAAACAAGGACCGATGAGGCTCCCAGCCGGCCCAGTTTCTCGACCGCGCGCCTCGCCTCGAGATAGAAACCAACACCGTCCTCCCTCCCTCATACCGCAGCTTTCGTCGCCATGGACGAACCGCACACTCACACAGAGGAGGAGAAGGCTCCTCGGAAGACACAGACACGAAAACGACAGAGCGACAGCGACGACGACAAACCCCAGCCGAAACGAGTACGATTGACACGGAAAAACCTTGCCGCATTCAACAAGATGGGCAAGAAGAAGAAGACCTCAGACGACGATTCGGGCTCGACCAAGACCAAGACCACATCGACAACCTCGTCCGGGTTCGCCGAGCAAGTCTACAAGAATGGCGTCCGACAGCCGCCATATGCCAAGCCGCCTCCGAACCTCGGGGACATTCGCGAACGACTCGCTAGATCCCGTGCAACCGCCTCACCGCCCGAACTGGAATACAAGCGCTACATCAACAAAGTCGAGGGGGCCCCGAACGAAGCAACCATGGTCGTCGAAGTCAGCAGAAGGCTGCCGAAGGAGTATGACGATAAGGGCTATAGCCAAGTGTTCAACCAGGCGTTTACAAACTTCCCGGAAGACGTTGGGCTCAACAATGGCCTATCCGCCCCACAGCCCGACTTTATCGAGGGCCTCCGGATGCCAGAGTACGGCCCGTTTCCAGTCGGCGAATGCGTTGGCGGCGCCGTTCCGTATAAGGACGACCCCAATTCCCTAACGCTACCACATTTGGCGGGGGAATGGAAGGGACCCGGAAAGAACATGAAAGAGGCGAGAATGCAGGCCGCCTACGATGGAGCGGCTCTTGTCTACGCCAGGAACCAAGCCCTTGATACCATGGGAAAACCTTACCTTGCCGGTCATGCCAAGGTTATGACATTCACTACGGACGGCACCAACCTTAACCTCTTTACACACCACATTATGCTGACGGAGGAAGGTACGCTTGAGTACCATCAGCACCCCATCAAGTCGATCAATCTTATCGACTCCCACGAAGGGTACAAGGAGGGCCGAAAACACCTCAGAAACGCCCAGGACCTCGCCAAGGAAGAGTCCTACGCGCTGAGGGACGAACTCAAAGATTATTGGAGGGCAAGGAGGGCGCAGCCGGTCCCTCTCCCCACCATCGAAGACGACTACGAAGTCGTCGAACACCAGCCTGTCTATCAGCCGACACCCCCTACATCGTCCAAGCCCAAGCATAGTAAACCGCACCACTCGCATTCGCCGCCGCATTCGTCCAAGGCTCCCTCATCCACACATGGTTCTACCGCCAGCAGCGGACAGAAGCGAAGAGCCTCATCTTCGCAGGAATCGTCGAGCAGCTCTTCCAGGCACAAGTACAAGAGCTACTGGAAGAAGGACGCCATGAGCGGACGTTATTACCACCAGCATTCGGATGGTACCGTCTCTTGGCTTGACGACGACGAGGAAGATGGACGCGACTAGTACGGTCGCCGGGACATCGACCATGGAGGAGGGGAAACCCGTTACAACCTGCCAAGTCATGTCAGCGTTGTAGGCACGCGACCACGGTCGGTCATTTAATCATGGCAAAGCATGAGGTTAGGAGTGACCATAAGACTATTGACTGTGGGGTAATGGTATCGAGACAAATGGCATCAGACCTACGGAGAGGATGGCATTAGACGACTAGATGATGTTAGTATCTAGGATGGTACCTATGATATATGATATTATAAAGTATGAGAATCTAATTAATAGAAGGTTTTATCAACTTGCTTACCGTCAGACTAAAGAGAAATTAAACAATCAATAAGGAATATTGGTAAAGGTCACCAAATAATTTGATAGTAAGTCATATATGACTCATCAAAACTCATGTCTTGCATCATGTCACCAATATGATCGATATCTTATACTATAGCTTATACTTAAAATAGCATTTTCCTTATCTTAAGGATGATCAATTCTCCTCTCACTTAAAGAACCTTATTACTTTTGTATGGAAGAAGATCCGGCCCAGCGTCCCCCTATCAAGAACGTCTTAAGATATCGTTACATATTCGTTACAGTTAAAGATTACCCAACTGTATTAGTATCGAAACTGGTTAAAGCCTATAAGCTTTAAGAGACACAAGAAGAAAATAGACTGTCATTATTCTACGCAGGTGGTGCTCAGAGACCAACCAGTAATCATCACCCCCATTCTAGTGAAGGGTAGAATCTCGCTACGATAACTAGCTGAGATGAACTCAATTTCGACGATCTAGACACCCAGGCTGTTTATGATGCCTATAGTCACAGTATTAGTACAACCTCTAATCAGCCCAGGACGAACCTACGCTATCGTCGTCCGCCAAATATCAAACCACTTACGACACCTCTCGAGAAAGTCTTCGATACAAATACTAGCTCCAACTACAAAGATAACGCCCGTCTTTTCTACGGCAGATTCATCTCGCCAATGCTAGACGACCTTCCTCTTCGAGACAACTCAGAACATCTCACTGTGTGAGAATCGCTCATCAATCTAGATACATCACCACATGGGGCGGAACTGTCTCGATTCACAGATATACAGACCATCAGGGCTGAGATGAAGCCAGCATCCAGAAATATGACAGGATCAGATCGTCGTCGAACCCAAGATTGGACGTTCCCAAGCATGAGCTCAACTACTCTTGCCTTGGATGAGCCACTGGGCCAGTCGAATAACGACTCTTCATCTATGGTGTCTTCTGCACTTCTTACACAAGCGCGACACATGGACAACCTGACTTTCGCCGGTCCTGAAAATTAAATACTTTCGAGCTCGCTGTCAGATCGAACCTCGACCCTGAGCTGGATTGACCTAGATGCTAGTTTAGTAGCGACAGATAACAGACGCCCATCCACTGCGGATTCAGATGGCATGTCATTTAATTCTGATGCTGGGGGTACGCCTTTCGACCTTAAACGACATATGTCAGGGGCTAGTCCCTCTGAATCGAACAACAGAGAACCATCCCTATATATATCAGACAAGCACAATTTCTCGTCCATCAGAGAACCGTCTATCTATGTTACGGCCGACCGCTATTCGGAGGTGACACCAGAGGAGACACAGGTGGCTATTTCCCCTATTCCCACCACTCAAGAAATTTGTCCACTCATGTTAGGAGTTTCCTCGGAAAGGAGAACTCCCTCGGAAGAAGTTCGCTGTCCTCGCTCCTACCTGTGCCGCCATATTCCCATCCCAAAGCGCCATGTTGGATCTCAGTTGGCGGGATGAGCTAGAAGACGAGACGCGACGTATGATCTTGAGTTTAAGTGAGCATCTTCATTTCACCATTGACAGCATGAAAACGTTTCCTGTTCGCAAGACGGAAGAACCTTTTTCTGTAAGAGAGAAGTTTCCATAAGACTTCGGATTGGTTGAAGCATGGTCTCCTTCGTGCCCATAAGCTAGGAGGCATGTGCCGTAATGGAATGTACTGTACTTTGCTATATACCACCTGTGACAAAAGGGAGCCCCGCTTTGCTCAGTGGTAAGCTCCCTAACCCTTGACAGGGGCCAATTCAGTATATATATGGTGTGAGAG
>NW_006921001.1:0-4095 GCF_000392275.1 Phaeoacremonium minimum UCRPA7
TTTTTTTTCCTTTCTTTTTCTTTCCTTTCTTTTTTCCTTTTTTCCTTTATATTATATGAATATTATAGAAATATTATATAAATATTCCCTTAATATATCTATAATATAATATAAAGAAAAGAATCTAGTAGATATATTGTAGGTATATTCTATAAAAATCGTATAAGCTAGCTATAGATACTATAATACTAGAAAGTATACTTAATCTAACCTTCGTTTAAGTAGCTAGCTAAAGTGACTTACTGTCAGCTACTATAAAGAGACTTTTTCTTTCGACCTTAGATAATATATTAGCTAAATATGATAATGATGACTCTCCTACTAACAATTATCAAAAGATGTTTTAAGTCAAGTATTTTAATATTAAGATATTAGACGACGATAACCTTAATAAAGTGTTTCTTAAGATTAAGTATCTTAACATCAAAAGTATTAGATGATGATAATAAAATATTTTTTAAGATAAGATTAAATAAAGTATAAAGCTAAAGAAGCTTATAATAGCCTTCTATAAGCGTTAGAAGATAAAGCTATAAACTCTGTTTGATTCCTCTTTAAGGGCTAGCCAGTATATACAATCGTTAGATATATATAATACCTTTGACACTATATATTATATTATCATTATTATCATCGTCTAACCGTCTATTCTCTCTTAACCTTATAATTCTTTAGTATACCTTTACTATACCTTTGATAATGCCTACTCACTCATTTAACTAGCTTGGTTTTACTTATATGCTTATATAAGCTACTTATATAAAACATTATAAGAAGATATTGGCTTTATTTTATATCTTTTAGACTTTTAGTCGATACCTTTATGCTATCATACTTAAGATAGGCTTTATTAGTCTATCTATATATAAAGTAGTAATCATATAAACAAAAAAAAAGTATATATATCTAAAGCTTAATAAGATTAATAGCTAACTTATCATTAGTAAGCAAACGATAGATAATAGTCATATATAATGGTAGCAGCAGTAGATAGTATATAGTCGATATATATAATAGATTATCATTATCGTTGTTATTATCATTATCATTATCATCATCATTGTCTAAATCTAAGTCTAAAGATAATCTATCATCCTTATCATTTTATATAAAGTAGTAAGCAATATAGTTTTACCATTTATAGTTTATATAGTAGCCATCAAAATAACTAGGTAGGCGAACATAAAGGAAAATCAACCTTATATAACCATCTAAGTTAGCCTATATCTACTGACGGTAGACAGTATAAGGCACTTAGATAGCAATATCTCTACTTACAATAAGTAGGACATTTATATACAAAAGCTGATAGCTTTAAATCTATGCCTCCAACATAGCCTTTTATATAATAAGCATATTTTAGCTATATAAAGTCAGAACTTTACGTTATATAGTATTATGATAGAATAGCGTTAGCTATTGACCATCTATAGGAAGGATTAATAGTAGTCGGTTCTATTAGACGATAAGAGCCAATAAGTATGCTTAAACACTAAAGGTAGAAAAGGAAGTAAGCTAGATAAGCTATATAGTCAGCGACTATTTCTAAAGGATAAAGTATTTAAAAAAGTAAGTATAATATAATATAATATATATATAAGTATATATATATATATGTATGTATATATGTATATATATATAAGAAGAAAGAATAAGAAAAAGTTAATAATAGAGAAGATAAGTTAGTATCATATAGTTAAGTGATGCTTTATATATATAGTATTTATACTTTAACTAAGTAAAAGAGAAATGAAAACAGGGTTTTTATATGACCGTAAGTAGTAGAAGGTTAGTATTTATATATATATGTGTGTATATATATGCTATAAAGACTGTTTGAAGAGAAGATAATAGTTGAGTTTTCGTATGACTATATACTGTCGATTCGTTGTTTGTATATATATATAAAAGTTATTTGAAGGTTTGAAGAGAAGGAAAAGGAAAGATAATAATTAAAGGGCTTATATGATAGTATGTTATTGACTGTTTACTTTTTGTGTTTGTATATATAAGGGCTGTTTGAAAGGGAGGGGAAAGATGTTAAGAAAGTTTTATATATATTATAACGTTATCTTATAGTATAAACATTAAAGCTTAGTTATTATTATTATTATTATTATTATTATTGTTATTATAGTATGTTTTGTTAGCTATAAACAACTTATATAATAGAAGCTGATGATATATATAATATAATGATAGTAATAATAGTGGTAGTAGTGATGGTGGTAGTAATGATAGTGGTTGTTATTATATAAAAAGAAAAGAAAAAAAAGGGAAAAAATTTTTAAAGATAAGAGAAATAGCTTATAAAGGTAAAAAGCTAGCTTAAGAAAGATATCTAGTCTATATAAAGCTACTATATATCTTCTATTTTCATTTAATATTATAGTGTTATAAACCTTAAGTCTAAATAAAGAAGATACCCTATCTACTTTATTCTGACAGTAAAGATAATACTTTGTCATAAGCCTTTGCTAGACTTATATAAGGTCCTAGAAAGGTCTTAAGTTTGATTCCCCATTAGACTAGCTTTTTTATTTTATATAATGAATATATATACTTACTTTTTGCTTTTATAGCAACTTTAGCTAACCTTATAAAACCACTTATAGCCTTATATGATAGCCTTATATAGTAGCCTTATATAGTAGCCTTGTCGCCTTATCTTACTTAACTACTTAGCTTGACTATCTAGCCTAGCCAAGCTACTCTACCGCTAGTATCAACTTTAAGCAATCATTCTATCAGCCATCTAAATTCTGACGATAGCTTCAAAATCTATGGCTACTGTCTAAGCGTTTAGTCTATACTTATATAAATATATAAAGCCCTCTCCTTCCTAGATTCTTAACCTTCTTCCCTTATATAATAATAATAATAGCAATAATCTTAAAATCTTTATATCTTATCTTAGCTACCTTCTCTTTATTTTACTTAAGTTATTATCATCACTATTATCATTACCACTATTATTAAGCCTTTCTACCTACCTTACAAAACAGACTATAGTATATATAGTAAGATAGTGACTGGCGTAAAATCTATAGGAACTATAGCATAGGTTTTCCCCTCCCTTCTATCTCTTCTAATCGTATGATATAGCTACTAATACTGACAATTGACCTTAAATAATGCCAAATCTCCACTTTAGAAAAAAGAAAATACAACCTATATATCTAGCCTTACAAAACGATGGTAAGCTCTAACAATCAAGTGGCTACTATCATATAAGACGAAAATAATGTAAAGGGTATAGTATAGTTTATACTAAAGGTAAGAAGCTTTAATATCTATTATATATAAATGTCCTTTCTTTACTTTTTATACTAACCTTCTTCTTTTATATAGCCTTCCATCAATTAAACTATAATCTATATAGTCTATAGCATTCAATACTTATATATCAATATCCTTATGATTGATGGTAAGAAACTGATTACCTTCTACTATATAGTAAAGTAGTATATAGTATTCACTTAGCTTAGTAAGCTGGTTGTCTTTGTATGAAACCGCCTCAATATAAACTAGCTATTCTTTAAAAAGCCTAGCTATATCAATATACTCTTTATCTAGTTTTGTAGGAAGCAAGCTAATAAGCCTTATTCTCTCTATTATATTGCTATCGAGAGGGATAACGATAGTCTAGCTAATCTATTTTCTACTTATATATAATTGTCTAGTCATTAGAGAGGCTACTATGATAATTGTAAGTAGTATGATGATAGTATAGTCTATACTTATTATATGGATGGTCCCGCCTACCCTTATGGTGGTCGTAATGGTTGTAGAGGTGGTTATAGTAGTATTAGATACTATCGTCAACAAGGTATATAAGCTTAGCCCTTCTCTAGCTAGTATACTTAAACTTTATTTGATAGTTTATCGTTAGAGAATGCTATTATACTAGCCTAAGCTTAGAGTTTACCTTATAATATACCTCTCTTTTTTTTTTCCTACCTTTTTCCTTCTTCCTTCTCTTTTTACTTAGAGAAAAAGAGAGAAAGATGGTAGGTTTTTTTTTCCTTCCTCTTCTTTTATGTAACGATCCTTCCTATCAGTATGTCGATAGGTAGCTAAGGGTCCTTAGGTTTA
>NW_006921001.1:4193-12427 GCF_000392275.1 Phaeoacremonium minimum UCRPA7
AATATTGAAAGCTAAAGAGCTAATCTCTTCATTTCTAGGCTTATGGTTATGAGTATGGTTTTATATAGAACTATAGTATACTATAGCTTACTACTGCTTATGGTGGCTTACTGATCCTTAAGCGACTTCTGATAAGCTAGTCTTATCTTATCTATATATAACTTTGTTCCTATAAAATACCTACTATAGGGCTTTTGATGGTAGCCTAAATCCTAGCCATAATATAATATCCCTTCTTTAAGGTTGATATCTTAAAGACTTAGTTAAATATTCGGCCTTGCCTATCTAGTAAGTTCTAAAACCATCTTCTTTATTCTACCAAAATGCTGACAATATGTTAGATCATATAGAAAAATCTTAATCAAAATCTACCTTAAACTATTCAAAACTTACGTTATTGATTAAAGAGCTTGGTTTCAGCATTATATCATACTTATATTATAGAGAGAAGGGCTTAAAGTATAAGATGATGGAAGGAAAATTGAAGAAGTATAGTAACTATATTGGTGCCGGTTAGGTATATGATAGGTTGGTAGTGTCTCTTAGTTTCGGTAGGTTATGTTTTGTTATATATCGTCCGTCCGTTGGCTAACCAGTTATAGTAGATCAAATTATCTTAAAGAAATATTGTATTAAATATGAAGAGCATTTGGTAGAAGAGGACTTTCTTCAGATATATAAAGAGTTTGAAGCTTTAGCGAATGATTTTCAATGTTAGTCTTATGCTAGTATAGTCTATTTAATACGATTATACCGTCAGAAGGTAGAGATAATGGACTAGGGGCATAAAATGATTAAGGAGGGTTTAGAGAGTCTTAACGAGCTGGAGGGATAAGAGTAGATGGTTGACTATACTCTTCCTTCTAACGCTTTCAATAAGATAAACTAGTCGACTACTCTTATTGACTAGGCGAATGTTATCTTAGACTTGTCTGTTCTTTAGTCTTTTATTACTGATTTCGATAGAATTAAGCAATCAAATTGAAGCAATTTTATAAGTGCTTGAAGGGTTCCTATATATTTTCCGAATCGTTATAGTCTTACCATTTGACTAAATATTATATCTATTGTCCTTTCTTCTGTAAGTTTAATATTCTTTCCATTTTATATTCTTGTTTTGACTCTACTTTAACGTCTATTTAAAGTTTTATAGATTTATATACTGGTTCCAAAAGTGAAATATAAAAAATAGGGTATATTCTTATAGTTTTAGATAATGAAAGTTTATAGTTGGATTTTGATACTTTCCGTTTGATTTTAAATGGTCTAAGTTTTTTATAATTTAATTTATCGCTTAGTCGTTTTGTTTTTATGTTTCGTCATATAAGGTAGACTTTATCTCCCTTCTTAAAGGATAGTCCCTTCATCCTTTAAAGGTTATAGTACTTTGACATTCGTTTCCTAATGAATGCTAACTGATTCCTTATTTCTTGGTAAAGCTGTTGAAGTTGTTCTATTATAAGTGTTGCTTTTTCTGATTCTAGTCTTATCTTGATTAGGTAGCTAAGTTTTAGGTTAAATCTATAGTTTATATAAAATGATGATATTCTTATTGATTTGCTGATCGATATATTATAACTAAATTAAGCTACTGATAGTAATATAATCTAATTATTCTATTTATAATTAATATAGTATCGAAGATACTGTTTGATGATTTAATTTAGTCTTTCCATTTGTCTATCCATCCTAAGATATCAAGCTATAGATAGCTTATAGTTGGTTTCTAATTATATTATAAGTGATTGTTAGAATTTCGATATAAATAGCTTATCTTGATTCAAAATTATTTCCTTTGATAGTCTATGATTGGCTACAACTATCCGTAAGAATATATACGCTAGTTCTTTAATATTGCTTCCTTCCTTATATAGAATAAAGTATATATATTTTGTAAGCTTATCGACAATTGTAAAGATACTATCATACTTGACTTTTGTTAATAATTCTTTCGATAGTGGAAGCTTTACTATAAAGTCCTATAAGATTGATTCTTATGGTTGTTATATAACTGGTAGAGGTTATAATTCTCTATATGGTTTGTATCTGCTATTCTTGTTTTGTTTGTAGATACTATACTTATCTAATATTTCTTTGACTTTGTTTTTTATATAAGGGAAGTTGTATTTTCTTTATATTCGTTTAAGAGTTTTTGTTACTTTTATATGTTTAAATTCTATTAGTTTATAGTATGCTTTAATAAGTTTTTCTTATAGTTTTGGTAGTATATATATTTTTCCTTTATACTTATATTGTTTTTATTCTATTTTGCTGGTTTGTATTAGTCTTAAGGGAACTTATATATTATATTCATATTTTAGCAGCTTATATACTTTTTCGAGTTTCTTTCTCTAAGTATCGTCTAATTCTATCTTTAAGAGTATGTTGATTTGTCTTTCTACCTATATTAGGGTTCTATCTAGATTTGTCATTAAGATAGCTTATGTCTCTTTTAGTATCTTCTGATAATAGTCTATTCGTCGGCTTAGAGTGTCTACTCTACTGTTTTCTGATCCTTTTTGGTAGATGATCTGAAAGTTGAATTCTGATAGTTCTTCTGTCTATCTTGTTTGTCTTTTATTAAGTTTTTTCGTGGTTATAAAGTAGGTAAGGTTCTTATAGTTAGTATAGACGAATACTTTATAAGAAGTTTCGGATAGATATTATCTTTATTCTCTAAATGCTTTAACTATAGCTATTAACTTTTTATTATAAATTTGGTAATTTAACTTTAGGTCGTATAGTTTCTTTAAGAAGAATGTTATAGGGTATAATCGGTGTTTATTGTCTCTTTATCCTAATTATCTTTTGAGTATAAAGTCTAAGGTATCTGTCTCTACTTTATATTATCTTATAGGGTCAGGATTCTATAGGATTAGTTTAGACAATATTTGTCATTTTAAGGTGTCGAATACAATTTATGTCTTATCATCTTATATGAAGGCTTTATCCTTCTTGGTAAGGTTTATAAGTGATATAGCAATTTTGCTATAATCTTTGATAAATTTTCGATAAAAG
This sequence comes from Phaeoacremonium minimum UCRPA7, assembly GCF_000392275.1. Classification (NCBI taxonomy): domain Eukaryota; kingdom Fungi; phylum Ascomycota; class Sordariomycetes; order Togniniales; family Togniniaceae; genus Phaeoacremonium; species Phaeoacremonium minimum. The sequence continues at coordinate 7,212 of NW_006921001.1, forward strand.
TTGAGGAATCTTAGAAATCCTCTGACTTCCTTAACTATGGTTGGTTTAGGCTATTTTTGGATGGCTTAGATTTTACTTTCCTATATACTGATTCGTCCTGATTCTATCGTATAATCGAGGAAATCGACCTTTATAGTATAAAACATGCTTTTTTTAGGGTTTACTAATAGGTTGGCCTCTTATAGCTTTAATAGTATCTAGTATATATATATTTGATGCTATTTAAGCGTCCTTAAGTATATTAAGATATCGTCTAAGTAGACAATAACAAAGATATTCAAAAATTCTTGTAAGATATAATTTATTATAGCTTAGAAACTGGCTGATATGTTAGTCAATCTAAAAGGTATGACTAAGTATTTATAGTGTCTATATCATATATAGAATGTTGTTTTCCATTCGTCTCCTTTCTTGACTCTAATTAGGTTATATACTCTTAGAAGGTCTAATGCTATGAATATAGTAGCATTATATAACCTATCCTATAGTTCTGATATCAAGGGTAGTAGATAATGGTTCTTTATTATAATATTGTTAAGTTATCTATAGTCTATATATAAGTATAGCTTATCTTCTTTCTTTAGTATAAATAGGATTAGGTATTTAGCCGACGATATAGACAGTCTAATATATCCTTTCCTAAGGTTCTTATCTAAGTACTCTTAAAGTACTTTTAGTTTGACTTCGTCGAGTCTATATATTTTATAGAACTTTGGTTATATTCCTTCTTTAAAGGGTATTTTATGATCCTATTTGCTATATTATAGTAAACCTATCTTCAATTCTTCTACGAATAACTTAGTATATACTTAGTATTTTTATAAAATGTTTTATAATTGTCCTTTCTCTTTATTGGTTATAAGCGTCATTACTTACTTTTATGATTTAATGTCGATATTCGATATATTGATAGCTTCTTTAAGCTTGCTTAAGGGTACTAAGGTTATAATATCCTTCTTATTAGCTAAGTCTTGTCGGAATTCTTACCTAACGACTTATAGTTATCGTTCTTCCTTAAATGTCGATAAATCTTATAAGAGTATGTCACTCTTTTAATATAGATAGCTATTGATTTAATTGATCTAAAGGTTGCTTTTCCTAAGCTATAATAATCCTAATAATACTAGGTATCTAGTAGGGTCTATTATATTGAATCGGATTCTTTCCTATTTCCTTTATATTTTTATTTATAGTTTGTCTATTTCTTTATTGACTATTCCTTCATTATAGGTAACCTTTTCTCCATTAGCTGCTATAAGGTTATAAGAATCTTCCTTATATCTTTATCTTAGATAATATTCGTTAATAAGTATAGATAATATATAGTTTCCTTACACTCTATAATCTATGATTATGATAGTATCATATCCTTTAAGATTCATCCTAATATATAGGTAGTCTCCTTATGCTTTTAGGCTTTATAAGAACCTGATTTTGCTATTTTCCTTTCATAGTTTCTTTACGATTAAGACGATCCTTTTCCTAAATCTTTTCTATACTTTCTAATGATCTAGAGGATTGGTAAATTCCTTTGCCACTAATTTTGATAGCGTTTGTAGGTTTCAAGGATGTTTATTATTCTAATTTCTTTGCTGATTATATTCAAGATTCGATTCTTTAGTTATTCGAATGTCTATATTGATGGTAGAGGTAGTTCTTCTTTATTACTTTTATCTTATATCATTCTTATAATGTCAATGATTTGCTTATTTAGGTATTTATCCTACTTCTTTTGACTTTATTCTTGATTTTAGATCAAACTAGGGTCTTTCTAGGTTTCTTGTCTGATATAATGGCGGATTTTAGTATAGCTTGCGAATTCTTATAATTCTTTAGGTATTTTGTTGACTATTTTCTGACTGGTTTTTCGAATATATTGTTTAGGTATGGTTTGTTGTGAACTTCCTGATTCTTGATTGATTTCCTTAAGTCTTATTGTCTCCATATGTTGGTATACTTACTCTTTAATCGAGCTATAAGATGCTTAGTCTCCTATCTATTTGGTATATGACGGTTCTTCTTCTTTTAAGTTATAAATGTTTAATCGTTGTATGTTTAAGGTAAGTTATAACAAATTCTGTTAGCTTCTTATGTGTGGGTATGGTATAATATCCTTAGTTTGCGTTGATTATAGGTGCCATTAATTATATCATTCTTTAGCTTTAAGGATTGTATGCCATTTATATTCGAGTGTTTGATAGTTTCTTCAATACTCTATTTTACACTTTATTAGGTATTCTTCGCTTGATTTAAAGGTTGCTAGCTTAGCTTCGATGGTTTATTCTAAGATATATTAATGCTTTATCTCTACTTTTCTTAGTGTTTATATGATTGGTTTGTTGGTATATCTTCTCGAAAAAAAGTTATTTTTTATCTTTTTTGCTATATATAGTATGTATTGATCGTAGATATATATTGTTTATGATAGGATGTGGTGATTTAGACTCTAATAGTCTAATAAAGGATCCTCTCCAAATATTGTAAAAGTCTTTGATTGGTTGGCTTATTTTTGGTATATTTAATATATTATGACTCCTACTAATATAATCTAATTGTCTGATCTATAGGATGCTAGATATAGTATATATCTGTCATTGGTTTCTAACTTGTAGGCTGATGATGGTATTTCTTTGCTTATAGATTCTAGTGAAGGTATAATTTCCTTAAATAATATTTCTCTCATAAGTGTTGGTATGCTGCTTCCTATATTGAGGGTCTTGTTTTGTAATTAGGCTTCTGGTTCGCTATCCTTGGTTATATTTACGTTGTAGATTTGTTGTACCTTCTTATGGTTATGTTAAGATAGTATAGTGATGGTTTTCTGTTGTCTTGAGGGTTTAGGGTACTATCTAATGTTTTCTTTGTCCGATTTATATTCTTCGTACTTATCGTTATAATAGTATGCTTAGCTAAGGGTATCGTATGACGTTATGTTTATTTGTCGTTTAGATTCTATAAGTCGTTTGAGTTTCTTATATTCTTAAGTATAGTGTCCTTTCTTATTGTAGTTATAATACTATATATCTTTCTTGTCTTAAGTTCTTTTTTGTTGTCCTTTCTAGAATATATCGATTTTTATAGGTCTTAAGTAATGTCTATAAGCTATACTTTATGGCTTATTATTATATTATATTCGTTTCTTACTATTGGCTTAGTATATTGGCTTGATTGTCTAGCTTTCATAAGATTTCTTCTTAAGACGTTTCTTAAACAGTCGATTGTCGATTTATATAGTCATTTTCATATAATCGGAGAATTCATTTGGTTAGTCTTATTTGGCTAATTTGTCTTTAACGTCGTCTTTTAGCCTTAAATAGAAGGCTGTCATAAGGGGGTCGTTTAGCCAGTCTAGTTTTAATAAAATCTGTCAGAATTTTGATATATATTCTGATGCTGATCCTTTCTGTCTAAGGGTCGTAAGTTTCTACTTAGCTGTTTGTTTTTTATTTAAATCTTTGAAGGCTGCTTTAATAGCTTCTTCAAACTTATCATAGTTTTTGAAGATTTTCTTGGTTTTCTTTTCTTTATCCTTTAGTTCGTTATTTTCAAGATAGTTTTAGAGTGTTGGCTTAAACTAGTTGAGAGTATCTTCTATAAGTAAATTAGTAGTAAATAGTACTTTGTCGTGCTTATAGGTTAGTTCTCCTTTATGGTATCATATATATACTCTAAGTTAGGTTAGGAATCTCTAAAGTATTCTTTTCATTCTACCATAAGGGTCAGGTTTCTTAATCTTTACTTAGCCTGATCCTCCTTCCGATACTCTCTTCTAAAGTTATATAATCATAGCTTATAGTCGAGCTATTTCGTTGACTATATCTTATTGAGTGACGGTCCTAGCTGCTGAGCTTAGTTAAGGTAGGTTGCTTGAAGAGTTTGAAGTTGATAGGATAATAGTGGATACTATCTTGACTGTTTGGTTATTACTTATAAGGTATATTGTCAACCTATTAAATAAGAGCTTTTAATATATAATGATCCTTCCTATCAGTATGTCGATAGGTAGCTAAGGGTCCTTAGGTTTATGTCTTAAGATAGGTTGAAGGATACTTAAGCAATATTCATAAAGATAGATGATTATGACTTATTAGGTCTTATTGATTATAGAATCAAACTATAATATAATCAAACTATAATATTGAAAGCTAAAGAGCTAATCTCTTCATTTCTAGGCTTATGGTTATAAGCATAGTCTTATATAAAATTATAGTATACTGTGGCTTACTGCTGCTTACGGTAGCTTACTGATCCTTAAACAACTTCTGATAAGCCAGTCTTATCTTATCTATATATGACTTTGTTCCTATAAAATGCTTACCGTAGGGCTTTTGACGGCGGCCTAAATCCTGGCCGTAACATTTCGACAACTTTTTATATAACTATAAACTCTACTCTATTCTATCTTAATAGTATATATTATCTACCTTATAATATATAAAGTATAAGTTGCTATAACTTAGCTTTTTTTTTCCTACTAAGGTTTTTTTTTCAGCTAACCCTCTTATACGACATCTTATATAAGAGAAGCTAAATAATATAATACCTTTTTTGACTTTAACACTTTATATCTTATATAATATAAAAGGCTCTAAATAATATACTTTATATATTGATCTTTAAATTATAATTGTCTAAACACTCTTAAAGCCTTCGACATTATATAAGTAAAGATTAAGAACCTTCTATAAGAGATTTATGTTAATAATGCCTTCTATAAAATTGGTTGGCATCTAGTCTCTAATATAGCTAATGCTTACAGTTTCTAATATTCTAAACCTTAATATCCTTATAGGTTATATTGATAGTAAAGATAGTAGAGACACTCTTTAAGTTAGTCAGCATCCATTATATAAGTAAGGATAAAGAACCTTCTATAAAAGAAGGAGAATCATACTAAGCTAATGCCTATATATAAGGCTAGCGTTTAGTATCTACTATAGCTAATACTTACGATTTCTAATATTCTAAACCTTAACGCTCTCTAAGTCCTTAGATATTATATAAGTAAAGATAAAAAACCTTTTTATAGGAAGATCTATACCGATAGTACCTACAAAGTTGGTATCTAGTATCTAGTATAGCTATTGCTTATAGTTTTTAATATTCTAACTCTTAACACTCTTTAAATCTTTAGGTATTATATAAGCTATATTACTTTTATTCTTTAAGCTTAAGAGAATCATACTAATGCTTATAAAGTTAATATCTATTATTTA
>NW_006921002.1:0-232 GCF_000392275.1 Phaeoacremonium minimum UCRPA7
AAAGATAGTAAGACTATTGACAGCCCTAACAAAGAAAGATATAAAGTTTGAATAGATAATAAAGTGTCAGAAAGCATTCAATATACTGAAAGCTAAGCTAATTAATACTCTCTTATTGACATAATAAGACCCTAATTAAGAAACAATTCTAAAGATAGATTCGTTAGAATATATAATAAAAAAAGCCTTATCATAAAAAAGTCCTAAAAGAATATTGAAACAGGGCAGCAGT